>NC_081568.1:56334836-56467600 GCF_022355385.1 Mustela nigripes | reverse complement strand
CTATGTTTAGTCATAAAGAAAGGGTTTGATAAGTAGAATGGGGTGGGGAGGGTCTCGGTAAAAATAGGAACATTCAAAAAGAACTAATTATTCTAGGTTCTACATTCTATGCCAATGTCAAGAATATTCTAGATGATCAGTTTGTGAAACTAGGAGAAAGCCTCATTAAGGGAAGATCACCAAAGATTTACCGTTTATTTAAAAGAGGATCTCTGAATATTTTAGACATTTAAAGGACTATGTTTAGTCATAAAGAAAGGGTTTGATAAGTAGAATGGGGTGGGGAGGGTCTCGGTAAAAATAGGAACATTCAAAAAGAACTAATTATTCTAGGTTCTACATTCTATGCCAATGTCAAGAATGTTCTAGATGATCAGTTTGTGAAACTAGGAGAAAGCCTCATTAAGGGAAGATCACCAAAGATTTACCGTTTATTTAAAAGAGGATCTCTGAATATTTTAAACATTTACCAATTACCGATTTACCAATCGGGAAACTTTATGCAAGAGTTTGGAATTGAGAAAGACCTCAAACAAGCAGGCAACAGTTTAAACTTGAGGAACCAGGGGACCTTTCTCAGAATAATGACAGAATAAAAACAACATGACAGAGAGGAAAAACACTGACTTTATAGAAAATACAGGAGTTGGCAATTAATTGGATGTGGGGTATGGCAGAGGAAGGGGAACAAAAAAGACATGCATTTCAAGTGTGGACATCTAAGAATGTGACAAAATGTTAAACAGAAAAGAGTCATCAGTGTTGGAGACATTATTAGCTTTTGGATCACATAAGTTAGCTTGGCTCTTGTGAAATCTGTTACACTGTTGAAAACTTAACAAGTCAACTATCCTACCATGAGCCATCTGAAAATTAAATTACTGATAATAATCAACTTCCAAATAAGTATAATATCTGTGATACTTAATATGTTTCAGGGTGTATTTAGAATCTAAGATACAGCGGAAATAGTTTTTTAAAAATTAAAAAAAAAAAGATGAAAGCATTCAGGGTCCATCTTAAAACAAAGCAACAGGGCATCTATAATATTTACACTGGGTACAAAATAAAACTTTGTCACATGTTAATTTTATTTACTAACCATTGTTCTTCAATATTTCAGGAAACAAGGTCTGTATTTAACAGTACTAACAATGTGTCAAAACAGCAGTGTGGGAAGTGAGGGCACTAGGGAGTACCCCAAAACAAATCCGCCCGAGAGGAAGCATTTGCTTTATGTGACAGAGAAAATTAAATCTTCATGCCTACATAAGTACATAAGAATAAGCCCAAGTTGAAGGTGGCATTAATCTCAATCACTGTTTATTTGTGGGTGTTTAGACATATTACATGCAGGGTATGTTTCCATTATTGTTGTTTTGAATGAAGCATGCAGCATTTCATTGTGAGGAAACCAGGGAAATAATTTTCTCAGTTGCAGAATTCTAGTAACAAATGAAAAAAAAAAAAAAAAAAAAAAACAACTACAAAACTCAGTTCACTTTATAGCCTTGCATGTTTAGCCCTGTTTTTATTTCAAGGGGGTAGAGTAAAGAAATCAAGAACAAACCACTCCCTCAAATGTTATTAATATCAGAATTTCTCTACCTGATTATACATTTTATGTTTTAAAAAAAACACATATGGATCATTTAAAAAGATTAAGATATGTCTGAAAAGAATTTCAGCAAAAAAGTGGTTAACATTTATCACAGTTTTTCAAAACACAATTGAATTCTACTTTATCTGAAAACTTTCCAATGCAATATTACCTTTTTCTTACATATATAGCCTGCAACTTACCTAGGGCACTATTTATCATTTGGACAACTTAAGTACGCCACACACACATGCGCATGCGCGCGCACACACATGTACGCAAAAATCACCTTGAGACAGACGAGAAATTCTCTCTTGGGAAACTCAAAACTGTATTAAAATGATAAGTAGCAAGTCTTCACTCTTCCTTCATTAACTTAGGCAGACAAGTGTGATATACACACACCAAAAAAAAAAAAAAAATCAAGGTTCCAACATGCTCCTGGTCATAATAATCATCTTTGCTTCCTCCAGTCCACAAAGTTTGTTCATTTTTACAAAGATAGTATAAGCTGTGATGGAAAAACCAGTACCCAGAGGAGTCTTCCAATTATCCACACAGGTAGCCTAGCCCATCTGGGACCCCCAACAGGTATGGGTCAGGATTTAAAGATTCAAAATAATTATTGCAAAGGGAGTGCTTGAATGGATAATTTCTCTTCGGTATTTTAACCACCTATGGTAGTAAAGCAGAGAGAAAAGAAGCAGAAATTTGAGGTTTCAAAAGGTAGCAATAACACTGGAAGTAATAAAATTCAGGTTTGCCAACTGTTTTATTAGGTGGTACACAGATTCTACAAGAGCACTTTCCAAGCTACCTAGCAATCACCCTTCACGGGTATCTCTGTCAAAACAGTGCTATGTGTCACCTGCTGTAAATATTCACACCTCAGAAATCCGGGCCCTGCATCAGAGACACTAAGCCCAGAGGAAACCTATTTCCATAGTTCACATGCATACTTCATTACCTTTTGTATACAGAGATTGAGGCAAGGGAGTGGTCAGAGGGAGAATCGTATCTTCAGACTCTGCTCTAGATTTTGGTTGAATCCAGGAGTGAATCCCAATTGCTTTCTCAAAGATAAAAATCATGCAGGAAATAAAAAGAGACTTTCTTAGGGATTCTCTTAAAAATGGCAAACATAAAAAAATGAAGGCTAAAAATATTAATAGTTTCTTCTGCCTGTTTTACAATGGTGCTAAATATTTTGAATATCACTCCTGCTGTTTGGAGAAGATATGCTGGCTTTTTGTGATTCCAGCTAAAATTCATTTGGATGCTGTGGCGGTTGATTTACCAAAATGGAGGTGACAACACTTAATACTGATTTTGTAATAGTTCCCTGGGGTATGAGATTACAATTCCAAGTGACAAATGAAAATAAGCCCTCTTGAAGATCCTCTGCTGGTCTGTCTTTGTTTGTTCCCTATCCTTTTCCTGCTCTCTCCTCTCTCTGGAAGCTAGGAAACTCAGCTCTAGACCTGGCTACCCCTGCCCTATTGGATTCAGCTAAAGAGAGGCAAGAGCAAGAGTTGAGAGGGAAGGAGAAGTCCGGGGTATTTCTTCCCATTCTGTCTTCCCTCTCCTCTCCTTCCCCAGAGCCTTCATGGTCCCAGAACTGGCTGACCTGCATACCAATGAGGCTTTACTAGGTTTTTTAAAGAGTAGTAATAACTTGATTGTGCATTTTTTCCGAGAAGGAACTGAAGAGAATCATACTTGTTAATCTTCCTATGAGGACTTCTATAGTGTCTTTATCCCTCCTTAAAAACAGTATAGGCTATTCTCTAAGAAGAGGAAATCAGATTCTAGGCAAACACTTCAGTAACTATATACACTCCTTTGATGGGAGCAGTAAGCAAGAGTATGTGTGAGCCCTGTCTCAGACAGATGGCATGGGACTGGAGGAAGCATCAAGACTAACCACACATGGTAAGTGTGGGTTAGCAGTGTCCTGCTCCATGTCTACAGACTTTCCATGGTGATAGAGGTCCTTACCTATCAACAGTATTCTAAGCATATAGATCATATTAAACATATAAATACATATAAATCACTTAGGCAATGCTACTCTTTTACAAGGAGTTCATTCCTATAGATGTCCAACTGCACAAAACAAATACATGGAGCAACAAATACTTTTCATATTAACTCTAAACTCCAGCCCATTTGACTTTTATACCTTCAAGAGGCAGGAATATAGGTCATAATGGGAGTTACTTTTTGGATAAATAATGTTTTGTGTGTGTGTGTGTGTGTGTGTTTTTAAAGATCTATTTACTTATTTTAGAGAGAAAGAGAGCACGTGTGCACAAGTGGGAGGGGCAGATGGAGAGAGAACCTCAAGCGGACTCCACACTGAGCACAGAGCCGGATCTGGGGCTCCATTCTACAACCCTGAGATCTGGACCTGAGCCGAAACTAAGAGTTGGCCGCTTAATGAACTGCACCATCTGGGTGCCCCTGGGAAAGTGAAATTTTTAATTAGCATAGCTTCTACTGTGAACAACTGCTAATATTTATTGACTCTTTAATATGGTCTATGCACTGTGCTGAGTATATTACATGTAGTCTGACTTATTATTCTAAATGATAGAGTGAACAGAGTACTCCTACCCTTTTCATTTTACAGAGACAGAGTAACAGAAGCTCATGGGGTTAATATGATTTGCCCAGGGTGAGAGACGTAAGTGACAGAGCTGGAATGTGAATGCTAGCAGGCTGATCTCAGTGTCTACAAGATATAGTATCATTCTAATACTAGCTCAATTTTTTTTTTTAAGATTTATTTATTTACTTTAGAGAGAGAGAGTGCAATTTAGGGCACGGACAGAGAGAGAGGGAGATAAGCAGACTCCCTGTGGAGCATGGAACCAGAGGCAGGACTCAATCCCAGGACTGTGAGATCATGACTTGAGGCCAAATCAGGAACTGGACGCTGAACTGACCGAGTCACCCGGGTGCCCAATACTAGCTCATATTTAATGGATACTTATCATGAAGTATAACCTTGATGTGATTTTATGTCCATATTTTCCTTTCTACAACTACTATCACCCTATTTTACAGAAGAGAAAATTAAGGCATAAAGAGTCGGTGTAGATTGCCCTGGTTTACACTGCCAACAGGAGAACAGAACTGCAATTTAAACCCAATTCTTCTGACTCCAAAGAAAGCACCATATCTCACTGAACAGACACTTCCATTCCAAAGTTTAATTTAATGTTATGATTAAACACAGGCATCTTTTTCAATATCAACAAACATTTATAGCACACTTACTATGACCAAGGTCTTGCGGTAGCGGCTACAACTGAATGCAAAGAACTTAAGTTCTTTCTATCGTTAACCTTAAAATAAAGCTAGGAAAACAAACCACAAAAGCTCATGAAAAATGTAAGGTTTGATTCTGTTAACCATAAGTTTTAAAAAATATATTCAAAATATATCAGAAGTAAACAGGTGATTATTTGAATGGAGAAGAAAATTCAGAAGATGAAAACTTGTACTGGAGACAATTTTCCAGAATGAAACTTCAGGCAGCCTTAAAGAAGAGAGGTGGACTTTCAAAAAAAAAAGGAGAGAGAGAGAGAGAGAAAGAATATGGAGAAAGACGCGTGGTGGACAGTTTTAGCAAAGACAGCTGGCAAATACAGAGAGGAGTCCATGCAAACTGAAGACAAGTTCAGATGTCAACAGAGTGTGGACCGTATTCTATAAATGAAGAGATGTTTGACCTCAGCTATGAGATGATACGAAACACTGCTTGAAGAAGATAAATTGTCTGTTCTAGATAAGTGCAAACAATTCAGACTTATACAGAGAAAGTAAATGAAGCTACAACTAACTTGAGGGTTGATGTAAGATTTTTCAGAACACCTATATGGCAGCCCCTGTCAGCATGTTTATGCTTACACTGAAAAACAGACAGATTGATTTTCCCTGATTAAGGCTGCTTCAGTCTGGTCTGATGAGTAAATACCCAAAGCAGCCACATGCTTAGCTGCCCTCCCTCTGCAATTACCACGTATTTCTTTTCCACTATACTCAAGGTGTGGATCTAAATTTGTAATTCTTAACTTTTTTCAGAGGAGCCACATATACCAGTCCCTTGATCTTACGATTCCCCTGCTCCTGCTAATAGGGACATTCATTCATTGTTTACCAAATACCTACAAAGTGCTAGGCCAGGTGGTAGGCTTTAAAGATGCAAAAATAAAATATGATCTCAGTCTTTAAAGAGCTCACAGTCTGCTTGAGGGAGACCAAGAAGTGAGCAGTCACAGCATGTTGGCTGAAGTGCTGGAACAGTCCTATATACAGGGTGCTACGCGATCACACATAAAAAAGCCTTCATTCTGCCTGGTGCATTCTGCCATGTCTTGCAGAGAAAGGAATTTTTATCTGAGGTGTGAAGAATAAGTAGCCATTCTCCAGGTGGCTTAGAAGGGAAAAGATATTTCTAACAGAGAGTGAAGGATGTCCGAATGCCTGGGAATCTGGGTAATTGTCACAAAGAATGATTCAGAGCGGAGTTTAAGATAGGGGAGTGATCAAGAGGGGTTGGCTTCCCCAGGGTGTCTGAACTTGATTTCATGATTACATTTGAGTTTAGAAAAACAATAGAGGGAGACCTAAGGAGTGGGGTCATAGGAACTGACCAGAATAAATGTATGTACATCTGAAAGTTATCATTAAAAAGATCATCTAATTTTAACAGGTGATGTTTTCCCTAGTCCTAAGAATTGAAAGCACCACATTCTGTCAGAATTTGGAGGCAGAACTTGCTGACTCAAACAACAACAAAGGGATAGTATTTTCCCAGCTCTGAGTCAATAAAACCAGCTAAAGAATTACCATTCTACCTCCCAAGTGTTAACTCAGACAACTTGTCAGTCAAGAATTTGCCTTAATAGCCATCCAGGTGGCCAAAGGTGGAAAATGAAGAAATGATAAGGAAGGTTTGGTCTTTCCAATTAGAGAAATTTTAGGCCAGATCCATGACCTGGCTTTGATTAATCTAGACCCTGGTCCATGATTTTAAACACATGTCTCTACTAATCCTAGGCTCTGGGGACCAGCCACTCTATGTTTCCAGATTATTGAGAAATGTCTACTCCCTGACTCCAACTCCTTCTGCCCTGCATCTCCAGAAAAATGGAAAATTATTAGAGAGGAACACTATAATATCACTGAGAACAGGCTACTTGGGTATTTCATGATCAGTAGTAAGAAGGTTAACAGAAATAATGTAGATATTGAATGCCTCCTCTACACTGGCTGCTTTAATGTGTTATTTAAAGCACACTACATTTTGACAAAAAGTTTATACAATAGTGTGACTGACATAACTTTTCATACAAATGACTCAAATTAACTAGAAAAAGATTTGGAACTTAAACAATCAAAATAATAAACCTCCCTTCCATATACGTATTTCTTTACAGTTTAAAGAACACAATCACAAACTTAATTTTGCCTGAAGCTCTTAACAATATTCTGAGGCAGAAAGGACAGATTTTCATGTCCAGCCTACCTTAACAAAGATAACCGATAGGACGTTCCAAGGACAGTTTACAAAATTTGTTCAGATGCAAAAATTACCAAATATCCAGGTGTCTACTGACAGCTTCATTTTGAGGGCCGGTGGGGGTGGTGGTGGTGGAATCTGATTCTTCCCCTTCTATGTAAAAGTATATGTATGCATGTTTGTGAGTGTCAAACAGTGTTTTGTAGACATAAGTCTCAACCTGTACCATGGAATTAGAATAATAACAATAATAGCAGCAGCTTTAATTTGATATCTGAATGACCATTTACAAATATTTCTCCATTCACTGCTTAATACAAACTTCATTTTCATAACGTGCAACAGGTAGGCATTACGATGCTTCCTTTACAGATGAGAAAAGAGAGGTTTGGAAATTCCATTCAGGATTTTGTAGCAACCAAATGTGGAAGCAGCTGGAGTTCTGATACTTGTAGTCCAATACCAGTCCCATGGTAGGAAGATGTCCCAGTTCTTCCTAGTAGTTAGAATGTCCCCTCCCCTAATCTCCCTTAAACTGTATTCATACCCCTCTGGATGCAAAGCCATAATCTTGCTTTCATTAACAGACTGATTATTTCCACACTTTTTCTCAGTCTCTTCACTAACATGGCAGGAAAATAACAACAAACTTCTGTGAGGCCCAGTGCAAGGCTTTCACATACTGTATTCACCAAACCTATCTTTAATTGACTTCAATTTGGTGTCTAGGACTTGTGGAAGAGACGTTATCATTCATTAGTATGTTTGTTCTCTCTTCTTGGTGGTCACTTAGCCAGACCACATGCTCTTCCTCTCCTGAAGCTCATGGCAGAGATCCAGCCAATGGGAACTGAATGGAAATGAGGCCACCATTCCCAAGCTGGGAAAGTTAAGGAAACCTCCCACTTATAATCCTCACTTCTTTTTCCCAGCCACCCATTTAATAAACAATACCCCAAGTATGTAGAAAGGGCTGAAGCCACAATAAAGAAAGAGGCTGCATCCCTTGATCTCATGATGGGCACGGTCCATTCCTCTTGCATGCCCCCACTCCATTCCCTGCTACCACCAAACTGTACTGAACTGTGTGACAAGAGCAATAAAGAAACCCTTATGATGTGGGGCCACTGAGATCTGGAGGTTATTTATTACAGCTGTTAGCCTACCCAGACTAATACAACTCTCCATTATAAAAAGCTAATATCTGCAAAGAGCTAATATTCAACAGATCCAAAAGAGTATACATTGTGAAGAGATTTTAATAAGCTATTTCATATTGCTGATTCTGAGAATACTTTTTTGGGGGGGGAGAGCCCCACAATGCTGCCCTTTCAAATAAAAACCCTCCAAATAATGATTTTTATGATCAAATTTTCCTATCATAGAAATCTTTAGGTCATGATAGATAAATTCTATGAAGCACACATTGTAATATGAGACTGGTATCAAGATATTCAGGACATACTAATAAGCAAAGCATGGATGGACAAATCTAATTTAAGGCAGTCCTGCTGAGTCATTCGAGATATCTATCTACCCAAAATGAACATAATCCATTAGCATCAAAATAAATCCCCCCAAATGCAAAGGGGTCTAGTTCTGTTCATGACTTTTATCAGCATGGCATGTGGCTAATATTCATTTATCAAACAGTAAGGGCATTGTTTTGCACTCAAATAATTATCAGTTAATGAAGCTTAAAAAAAAAAAGAGTCTCTTACATCTAGATTGAATTAGTCTTTCTATGGTGCTTACCCTCCTATTCCTAAATACTTAAAATGTTCCCATAGTAAATGAGGTCAGCTTATGTAAGCTCAAAAGCAATAGGATATTTTAGCCTCGGAGCACAATAGCAAGAATATTAGAACACATTCATTCAATTCAGAAATTGAGTCTATTATTCCATACTTGGCTACATGCCTTTTACAGTTACAAATATAGTGAAGGTACATCATAAAAATATAATGTCTGAGGTCCTCTTAGAATAAAATTTGAAGTCCCAACAATCCCACTTGATAGAAAAGAATACAAAGGGTCTGAGAGATACTGTGGCTCCACTAAAGCCACTCAAGATTCTGTTCCTGAACTGAGGAACGCATCTTCTGACCCCGTTCTTGTAGCTGCTTCTCCCTGTGACAACTGAGATGACAGAGGTTCTTATGTTTCGCTGGGATCCTTGCCACGCTAGGACATGCAGTTTTCCGATGGGGAAAAATGGGTTTATTTTTTCTAGCACACTTCATGCAATTACACTTGCACACCAAAGCAAAGGGAGCTGGATGCACAAGTGCAGGGCACCCCTGAAGGTTCTCAGGAGGCAGAAGGCTAAGGAGGAAGGTTAGGATATGAGCATCCACTTCACAGATGATTTGGAGATCTAGCTTTGTCTCATCTCCCTTTCCCTCCAGGTCTCCAGAGGACTTGGCTGTGGAGACTATGTCTACTGAAATCTTCGAAAAAGCTTTGTTATGTCTTATTGCAGACACAGAAAAATACTCCAGAGACAAGTGACTTGCTGGGAAGCAACAGCCAGCTGGAATGAATGAAATCACCAAATCTTCCTGGTAATGTTGTAGTTGGGAGCATCGTCCCATAGCCTGTGGTTGCCATAATCAGAAATCCCCGCAGAAGAGCTGATTTAAAGTAACCTTCCAAGTTACAGTGGACGAGTTAAATCCTAGTACATTGACAAGTACTAGGTAGAATAGAGAAGTCCAGATAATTCACAAATGAATTATCCTTTATTCCTTCATTATTGCAATTCTCACATATTCTCTTTCCAGAAGAACTTCTTTTTCTTTTTTTAAATTCATGTACATTTCCAGTAGGATTTCATTGTATCTGACAGGTGAGTGTATCCACATTAGAAGGGCCACCAGAAAGTCCGGTGTCTCATTTGGTAGTCCCACCAAACAAGAGCTACCATTTTTCAAATCAAACGTTGGGCACTCTGCTCTTGAAACTCCTCCCAAATGTGTGCTCCATGGCTAGATGAGGGCTTTGTAGCATATCACGCCCATTCAATCGACAGGCACATTCAGCCAGCTTTGGATGAAAATGCCTCACTTTAGCTATTATTTTTAAAAATCATGTCTATCAACAGACTGTGATATGGCTCTGGCAAGATATAGTTGAAACTGCTTTTCTCCTCATATAGTTCTACATTTTTCTGAAATGCACTCTGCTTTCTTTATGATGGAATTGGTCATGAGTGTCGGAGTTCTGGAAATAAACTTTTTTTTTCCTTCCCTCAATTATAAAAAAAAGAAAAAATTACTTGCTTTGTTGTTGGCTTGGGGTTCCCTCCCCCAGTCCCAGGGAAATATTTCTCATACAGAAGAAAATGGACTTTGGAGAGGTATGAAGGACTCTCTATTTAAAATTCCAAATAGTGCTCTGGCTCATATACCCAGCTCTTGCAAGACTGACCATATGTGAAATTTGAATGTAGATTACAGTGTTCCAATTTAACGAGATTAAGGTGTGATTACATTGGTTATTTTGTAATTTCATACTTTCTCCATTAAGGGAAGTCAGCATTTAAGATCATCTCAGTCATTTTTAATAGCATGCTAAAGTGGGGGAAAAAATGCTTACCATTTTAAGTTACCAGCCACTTAATTTATTTAGTTTTTATTTTCTAATCAGTTATTTCTTAAAATACAGCATTCTGTATCTTCTCCACAGTAATTCAAATCACAAGCCACTTCACTAACTTCAATTTCTACTTTCTAATCTTATTTTCTTAAGAGCAATCTCTCCAAATATTCATAGTGGAAGAAGAGGGCAGGAAGCAAAAAAAAACGTAAAAATAAAAAAGATATTATAGGGGCACCCAGGGGGCTCAGTTATTGAGTGTCTGACTCTCTGACTCTTGATTTTGGCTCAGATCATGATCTCAGGGTTCTGGGATCAAGCCAGGGGTCCAGCTGCCTCTGTCTCTATGCTCAGTGGGAGTCTGCTTCTTCTTCCCCACCTCCCTCCGACCCTCCCCGAACTTGTGTATGTACACATGCTTTCTCTCACTGTCTCTCTCTCACACAAATAAAATCTTAAAAAGAAATGGAATATTTAGACTCAATTTACAATAGAAATTTATATTTATCCTTTCTTAAGGAGGAATAGTATATAATAGATTGATTCCCATCCTGGCTTTCGCTGAATACTGGTGTCCCACAAGATACTAGTTTCACTGAAGGAAATAAATCACGGCCAAACCCTAGTGAGAAAAGCTGAATACCTTATCAGTTTCTTGGAGAGTCACAATGCATATCTGCATACTAAAGTCTCTTGGATGTCCTCCAGGAAAGAAACATACACACACACACACACACACACACACATGTATATATGTATATATATATTTTTTAAACAATTATATCCACACTGTATTTGGACATAGATCTTTTTTTTCTTCTTGAGACATCTAGTAAGGAACGCAGTTTGGAAAAACCAATTATAGCTTGAAATGCACGGATTTTAAGCTGTGTTTTCAAATATCTAGCCTTGACACAGACTAGCTATGTGACTTTGGACAGGTTACTTAACCTCTCTAATACCCCATTTCAGTTTTCAATGCTAACCAATATTTACTGAGAATCTATGGTGTGCCAGGGGCCTGAGCTCTCTGGGCACAGGGAACAAACAGCACAGTAAACAAGAGACATACCCCACCCTTGAGGTAATTTGGGGTCATGTAGAAGAGATGGATGTTAAACAAATACATGTGTAATTAAAATGTTGATAAGGGCCAGAAAGAAAGAAAAAAAAAAAAAAAGAAGAAGAAGTGGAGGAAATAATTACAGGGAAAGGCTAATGTAGATTGAGTGGGCAGGGAAGTTCTCTGAGGAAGTGACAATTAAGTTGAGTCCTGAAAGAGATGTAAGATCTGGCTAAGCAAATGTGGCACTGAAATGTTTCAGAAGGAGAAAAAAGCAAATGTGAAGGCCTCCAGACCAGTGTTGAATGCATCCATGCTGACTTTCCTCAAGAGAGAAAATATGAAACATAAAACCTACGCAGCTAGAGCTTTCTTCATCTTGTTGGATGAGCTTTTTGTATCCAAGGTGTAGCCAGAAGACCAGTATGGATGGGACATAATGCTGGGGGCAAAGGCGAGAGAGCAGTAGGGGCATTTGAGAGCCATGAAATGTGCAGGAGTCAGACCTAGGTGCAGGTGTCCAGTATGCACATAAAGGAGTGTGGGTTTCACTCTAACTGCAAAATATGTTGGAATGGTTTCACCTGATTTAAGTTTTTTTTAAAAGACTGTATATGGAAACAAAAATATCGGTTAAAAGACTGTCGCTCAGTGAGGATTTCAGATTTCTCATTTGCAAGACTAGGGTATCATTTCTTAAGTCAAACTATCACAGGAAAGAGTAAAACCAAAACCTATATAAGAGATTAGCACAGAGAAGGGCCAAAATGGAGCTTCCTGGTCACATTCCTCTCCTGAGACATGGAGCCAAACCCATCTAGAGACTTCCATATGTCTACATTGACCTACCCACTCCCAACTGTGCATTCCACCCAGCTTTCTGAATTATAGCCTCTTGAGACTGTCTGTATTTTAAATGGGCTACACTGTGAATAACTGCAGACGGAATGTCTTCTCTACTCTAGCACTCCTTCCCTTGACGAGTGGGAGAAAAAAACACTGACTCTTCCGTATGAATTCAGAATCCCATCATTGTGCAGGGTGTCACCATGGTAATTTGGGGGTCCAAATGTGCTTGACTGTCAGAATAGAACTGAAATGCGGGGAGTATGAGGTAGAGGAAACACCAGAAACTAACTGAAGAATAACACAAAGCACATCCTAGAAAGTCTCTACACTGGCCATTTGGCCATTTTGCCTTTTTGAGGTCAAAAACCAGTGCTTTAAAAATAAATAAATGACCCACTTTTTTCAACAAATAAATTGGGAGGGCAATAAAAGGATACAGGGGGAAACTGAGGATTTAAGAGACTTAAACATAGTCCTCAAACAGACAAAACTAAATCACAGCATTTAGGAAGACATTTCTATGTGATCGAGAAAAGCAAGAAAGTGATAGTACCAAGTCAGATTAATGGTTACTTTCGAGGAATGCCAGAGATTTATGATGTGATGGTATGTCATGTATAAGGCTCGGCGCTCCAGTGGCGGGGGGCTGACCAAATTCTTTTTCTTGACTTTAGTGGTGGTTACAAGGGTGCTGCTTCTTATTAAGTTATATGTTTGTTTCATTCAGTTCTGTATCTGTGTTTTACTTTAAAATAAAGGATTAGAAAGTAAAGAAGAAATTAAGAGAAAAAAACAATAAATTTTACATGTCAGTTATTTCAGTCAAGGCCACGACACAAATTTTCAAAGTCAAAAACAAAATAGGACACGGGTTTCATGAAATTACTTGATTTGTCCTGCAATAGGAAAAAAAAAAAGAAAGAAAGAAAGAAAAGAGAGAAATAGAAAGAGACAGACAGAGAGAGAAATGACAATATCATATTTTTTGTGTGGAATTTTTCTCTCCTTAATCATAAATCACTAATCATATCATAAATCACTAATTAAACTGTTATTTCATTACAGTTTAATTAATGTATATGTTATTTAGCTGCCCCCATATCTTAATACAGTAAGAAAAAAGTATAAATTGAATGAGCAATAGAAAACCATTATTGTTGATTAAACTTTAGGATAGGTTAAAAAAAATCCTACCTCCCAAAATGGACAATTAATTTTATAATTCCTTATTTTAATTTCTAAGGAGTAATTCTATAGTATAGTCAATAGATTTTAATATGATAATAAGTAATTAACTATAGCCTTTCATATGTGTGTGTATACATACACATACACATATAATAAACATATGTACAATATAAAGGTATGAAAATACTTGCCTAAACTACCTTTTTCTATCCCAGACATCAGAAGGGAACACATACAAGTCTAGTTCTTACTGATTGTGAAATACCTTTCACTTGTGGAGAGTCTCCAGGTTCTTTGATCATGTCATCTTTACTTATTCGAGCACAAATTGTTTTCATCTTCTCATGATACAATAATAATTTGATAGAAATTGAGATATTTCATATTTGAGTACTCTATGAAAATGTAAATTGTTACCTGCAAAGCAGGTAACGGAACTCACTCTAAATGAGGGGCTCATCAGTAAACAAACTACTCTCCTTTCACTTTAATTTACTCTGTTTTGGAACATATGGTATCTTTCTATATTCAACAAAGAGGGGCCTTTGAAACCAGACACGAGAGAACAATAGTAGGATGGAAGGCATTCTTTGTACAAGGTAAATGGAACTACTGGGGCTACAGTATAAGATATTTTTCCTACTGTAACAGAGTGCCAAATCATCCCAGCATCAACAGTATGCGAGTCCACAAAACTGCTTTATTAACTCAGAATGCTGGGATATTACGAATCACATCTGCATGAAAACAAGTGGCAATGCTTATCTCAGAAAAAAAAAATGTGGATTTTCAGAAGTTAGAAATATTACAGTACTCATATATAAACAACAGATTACCATATTTTATCATTTCTTTTCCCTTCAGTTTTCACCCCCTTTAAAATACAACAAATATACAACTTAAATATTTCAAAGATACCAAGAGGGGTTCAGTCTAGCCATTTCTACTGAAAATATTCATAGACCATGGAATTTTTAAGAGTCATTTTACTGTATGTAGCCACTAAAGCATATTTTGCACTCTGAGTCTCTCAGCATGTGAGAGAGATCTGACTGGAAGTGTTCATTGGCATATCGGTCCCCACAATGCTCTTCTGAAGCTACTTCCCCACAGGACGAGGCCGCAAGCTTTGACAATGTAGTGGGATGTTTGGATATACCCGTCACCGAAGGGCTGCTCTCTGACTTGAAAATCAAGAAGAGATAGGTGTGAGGAGGAATGGTAACAAACGAAAACCCAGAAAACTCTCACAGCTTCCATGGGAAAAAACTTCATGGGTTAACCTCCATTACAGAATAACCACTGGTTAGGGCAAATGTTAAAAAAGAAGAAGAAGAAGAAGAAGAAGAAGAAAATAAAGGTTTGCCTCTTTTCTCTTTTTCCGTTCTGTGTGGTGGAACTGAGACAACACTACGTACGATATTTGGAAATCCCACATGCCATTCAGTATGTATAACACCAAAAGAGGGGTGAATGGAACAGCCTTTGCCAGATGTCATTTCTCTAATGGCCATCAAACCACCAGGCCTGAAGCTTACCTTAAGTGTAGGAGCAATATCTGTGCATGTCACCTAAGTAGTGTAGAGCAGGGGCTATCAATAAATCATCTTATTTGAGAAATCTCAGGTATGTCCAAAACATATGCATATTTTTCTCTGCAGGCACCTCCTTCAGAAATGTATAAATAGATTGTCAGCAAAGTAATAAAGGCACTTGTTATTTTTATTCCTTAGCAACTAGACAAAACCCACTTGTCCCATCACTTCATTTGCGCACTAACAAGACAGCTGAAAGTCATAAAATTAAAGTGCTTTGCTAGAGCTATACCCAGACAACGCAAGAGTGACAACAGAAGCAGTTAGTAAAATGTTGGGCCCAGGGAATCATTTCGAAAGGAAAGAACCTGAGAAGTCCAGTGCTGCTCAGGCATGCTGTCATTTTCCACACATGCTGCATGACCACGGAAGTGCAGCAAAATCCCTGTCAGTTTCCCCTAGCTTCCTGCTTTTCACTCGAGGGGTAACTGTACTGAGATGTAAATTAGTAACAGTGACAGCGTTACAGAGATATCCTTGAGTTGGTTTTTATTTTATTTTTTATAAATCATTCTAAAATTCCAATACTTAATTGAGGAAACCTCATAGTGCAGAACACTGTCAAGGCACTGCGGAATCACTGGTGAAGCCCAGGATTGTGCCTCGGGTCATGGTCACGGATTCAGAGCAGCACTTCCCAAATCCTTTTGTTCATTATATTAAGCACAAGATGCTCTACAGGTTCCCTTCAAAAAAAGCTTCAGGGCAAGTCTGAAACCTATTACCTCGCCTTCTTGAATTATCTCAGGGCACACTGGTACCTTAAAAGGTTCGGAGAATCCTTGAATCACAGGCGCTTGCTTGTTTAATCCACTTTCTCAACATTATTTGACTATGGAACTCTTGGGGTGGGGGGCTTCCTCTTACTATGTTTAGACATAATATACCTTAGATCATAGTTTGGAAAATTTGGCTCTATAAAGCATAACAATATTATAGCATGGCCTAACAGGGCAGGTCTCAAAATAATTAAACATTCTTGTTTCATTTTCTTTGCAGTGGTCTTCTTGACAGAGGAAAATCTATGTATATTTCAGTGAATCCTTAATATTGGATCCACAAAATGGACCCTGTTACATTACTAGTTATATCTTGACCACTTCCTTAGCAGTACCAAAGAATATGACAAAAGCTTTACTACCAAGATGGTTATGATATAATTAGGTTCCTCTAGTAAGAAACTATGAAAGATTACAAGGCAAATATGCATGACTTTTATGCTTTTATAAGACAAACAGGATTGGAATATTTAATGAAAGTACTTATATCTATTTGGTACCTTCTATGCGCCCAAAACTCTTCTAATTACTTCATATGTCATATTTCATTTGTCCATAAAGGCAAAATACAAACTAGGTTCTAATTTTCCCCCATTTTACGAATAATGCAGTTGAGGAAATGAGAAGTTAAGTAACTTGTACATAGTCACACAACTAATAAATAACACAATGAAAAAAAGGTAACATAGGACTAGTTTGAACATGATTTTGGATTTGAATCTGTAAGCATTTTGGTCCTAAAGAAAATTCCATATTTTAGTTCAAGAATTGTATTTTTTCTGGAAGACATTATCTGATTTTCTCATTGGTTTATCAGAGGGAAACATTTTTACTGTCTACTGAGATAATTTTCCAACTATGCTTTATTGTTATATTTTATTTGTATTTTTTAGTAATAAAAATATCAGCCATCTTTGTGATTTCACACCTATTTCCTTCATTCACATGTCCAGATTCATACCAAACTGCATGACTTTCCAAGGCAATGGAGAGGTGTGGTCAATTCTATAATTACCTGTGTGGTTCATGAGCCACCAGTAAAGTACAAAAGTATAAATATTTTCAGCACATGCAAACTGCTCACATGTTTTTAAATATATGTTCCAAACAAAAATCTGTCACTGGCTTATTTCACTTCAATAAGTATAATTTTCACATACAAAACAAAGGCCCTATTCTTCAGCATGTAGACACAAGAACAGATCCATTTGTCATCTTTATCATTTAGCTTTAGATCAATTGATTATTGGCAGGCTATGCCGGTCTGGACAATATAAACAGAAATATTCATCTCCACAAGAAATTCAGCACTCAGTCTCATTTCATGCACAAAGAGACCTGGCCCTTGTATTTCACTGAGATGAAAGCAGCTTTTATTGATTTCACGTTGGACTGAATTTGTTACAGTTTCTACAGCAGTGGCAGAAACACTATTTGGTGATATTATAAAGTTAAAAGTACAAACTAAGAATGTAAAACAGAAAAGATGAAAATATGAATATGGGGAAAAGTGATAAATTTCTGTAAAGTCTGATAATTGCACTAATTTCAACAAAAAAAATTTAAGGTATTTTACAAATTGGGAAAGAGGATTAAACATTTATTTCATTATTTAATAAATGTCTAATAAACACCAAAAAGAAAACTCTTCTATCTTCCTTCTTAGAGTCAAACTGATCCCAATTTTGATGTGTTAAAAATATATATATTGTAGAAAAGGAATACATCTATGTATGCATCTGTTGTGATGTCCAGATCATTTAAAATAATTATACCACAATGCAGTCCAAGTCACTAAATATTCCCAAGAGAAGGTAAACTAATCTCTGGTAACTAGGACACATTATTAGTGCTGGGACTTTTTCAGACATCTCTAGAAATGTCTAACACACATATCCTTAACATGGACAGTGTTTGAGAGATTTCTTTTCACTTAAACACTATATAAACAGCTGAAAAATTTCTGGGCCTATATTAAAGCCGAACCCCTATTTTGGACCCATAAAACTGAAACTGAAATATAATTCCCAGTTTGAGAAGCAAGAAACTCCTTCCTATTAGCTTTCACATTACTGTGACATAAAGTCTTTCATACAACAAATCTCTAGACAAATTCGCAAGCAGGTCTGAACCACATGCATGCAAATGTAGACAAAATTATTATCATAATGATATTTGAAGTTGAGTTATGCTGTCGCCAAGACTTCACTTATTCAGGTTCTTAAAAGTGAATAAACTTCATAATACAATTTCCGCCCCATTCCATGTAAGTTTCCTTGGAATTAAAAAAAAAAAAAAAAGAGGTCATGGTACATAAATAAGTAGAAATCAGAACAGCTTGAGAGCATGTATAGTGTCTTGCTTTTCCAATGTGATTATTTCCTCAACAAAAAGTAGCAAATGTTGTATACAAGTGCCTCTGCCAATGTTTCAAAATTGAGCCCCACACACTACATCGGCTTAACTATTAGGCATCTAAATGGAGCATGAGAAAAAGCCATAGCATGTGTGATGCCTGGAAGGACATGGTGTCTTTCTCTTTTACTTGGAGCTGCTGAATGTAAAGAGAGTCAACAGGGATTTATCGACCTCCTACAGAGTGGAAAACCACATATTACCAAAGGGTTTGAGGTACATTTTTGAAGAAAAAGAAAAGAGCTGGCTGTTTTAGCTTATACTCCTAAATGGGCCTTAGGTAGCAGCTTCAGAACACGTGTTCTGCTCCTCCACTCTCCCCCAAATTATCCTCTGAAGTCATAAATGCCAAATGTTGCTGTACCATTGTGATATAAAAAGAAATTTATATTTGGTCTTTGTCCTCAGTTCCTGGCCCAGAGCTTCAAAAACCCTTGGAATTTCCCAAGTGATAAGGGTGAGTGGAATAGCTTTTGTTAATCACAGCAAGCCCTTGCAACTACCGGTTTATGTTAATGAGGTGATTTCTGGAAAGTCTTTAAGGATGGGGTGGGGCTGGTTGCCAAGGGAACTGACCACAGGATTCCAACTCCTCTTTGAACTGGAGGAGGGAGTGGCTGGAGATTGGAGTTCAATCATAAATGACGTAATTTAATCAGTCAGGCAGGCATGTGTAATGGAATCTCCATAAAAACCTTTAGCAACAGGGTTTGGAGAACTTCCTGGTTGGTGAACATACGGAAGTGCTGGGAAGGTGACATATCTGGAAACTCTGCCCTAACTCATGTATCTTCTTCTATACATCTCTTCCATTGGGGTGTTCTTGAGCTGTATCCTCTATGACAATCGAGCAATAGTAAGTAAACTGTTTTCCTGAGTTCTGTGTGCTGTTCTAGCAAATTATCAGAGGGATTGTTCAAATTCCCTAATTAATAACTCCTCAGTCAGAAATACGAAAGACCCAGAAATGCCACTGGCATCTGCAGCGAGGTGCAATCTTGTGGGATGGACTCCTTCACCTATGGGTTCTGTGCTAACTCCAAGACGGTTAGTGTCAGAATTGAATTAAGTTGTAATACTTCGGTTTGCATCTAGAGAGAATGAGACAATTGTGTGCATTTGGTGACAGAAGTGTTGTGTAGGTAAAAAGTAGATATTAAGAGCTAAAGAGCATCACATGGTCACTACTTATTTACCTACTACTATGCCTCACTTTACTCAGTGGACATCTTGTTGAAAGCAGGCATGTTCATAAAACTTCCCCAAATGAAAAATAAAATACTGTCCAGAAATTCCCTTACTTTGCATTTTTAATTGATCTCTACTTGGCATAGATTCCCAAGATCTCCTTTATTGCTCTTCATCCTCCCAGTCTGCTTTCTAGGAATGAAAGATTTTCCAATACTTAGTGATCCCTATTGGAGGAGGGATTCACTAAAATAAACTTTAAATCCATAGATTAGGAAAATAAACCAGGAGAAACTCCAAGGATATCTATGTTATAGAACTCGTTCAGCCACCTGATAGACCTTGAATTACACTGAAGTGAGTTTTGGGGAAGATTATCACCAATTTGCAAAGACTATTCTGATAATTATATTAAATCGTGTGTTTCTGTGGCCAGGCTCACCCCATCATTTTCCTGGAAACCACATTTTAACCATACTATATTGGCTTATTATATTACACATAATTGTACTTATAAACATTGCCCTGAAAGGACTTTACATCATCCCGACGCAGAATAAAACCTGTGAGAGGTTCTACAGCGTAGTCTGAAATCTAAACTACCCAAGTTAGAATTTCAACTAAACCTCAGATAAGATGTAGGACCCTGAACAAATCACATAACCGCTATTTGCCTCAGTTTCCCTGTCTACAAAAGACAGAAACTATATTTAATTGGGTTGCTGTGGGAATTACATGAGTTGCTCATGTTAAGCACTTAGAGGAATTGCCAGCACAGTGAGCACTGTGTAACTATCAGCTAGGATGGTGAGAGCTCAGAGAAGTCAGTTCCTAGAAACTTGAAATTCTAAGGACCAGAACACTATGCTGGCCCTAAGATGTGTTTTGAAAACAAGATGATACTCTAATTAAATTTAATTGAACCCAAGCTTGAATATTTAAGCTTGTTACATTGCAATAATTTCCCCCCTGTAATGATGATTTTTCTCTGAACTGTCAGAAGCAAGCTTTTAACAATCCTAATAGCAGAAATTAAGACTGTGCCACTAGTTTAACCATATAGGTGACCATTAAAGTGCATTGAGATTTTGTGGTAAAGGCTGCCCAAGGAAAGGGAGGGGGGGGCAGGCAAGATCAGAAATGAGCATGCCCAAGAGAAGATAGAAGGAAATGAACATATCATATATCATATATCATATAGAGAAATATAATGCCTAGAGTAATATTTTTTTAAATCCTGTATGTTTTCCCCTCCCTTTTCTAATGTATGGTTATTCTCCACTGGAGACTTCTTTATCATAGTCATTGCCATTTTGAGTGTTTCCTCCTCCTTCTTCCCTCCCTCCCTTCCCTATCTTCCCTTCCTCCCCTACAGCATTGACAATAGCTGCCTTGTGCCATGCACTCTAATAGGCATTGGAGCTAAGGCAGTCAATCAAACACAACCCTTGCCCGAAAGATCCTCACAGGTCTAAGTGGAAGAGACTGGCACACACACAGATCATCACAGCCAATGCAATTAGTACACAGATAATCACAGATGGAAGCAAAAATGTGGAAAGAGTAGACTGAGGAGGGTTGGAAGGAGAGGTAAGGAAGGTTTTCCGAACGAGGAACTGATTTGAGTTGAGTCTTCAAGAATTAGTAGATATTTGCTTGTGGGGACAGGAGAAAAGGGCTCCGGAGAGCATGACAGGTGATCCACACAGAGGGGGAAGCTGACAAAGACAGGGTATGGAGGGGCTGTGTGATCTGGGTAGGGGACTGAGAATCAGGTCTGTGTTGTTGGGACTATCTATATATACTCCGTCAACGTGTTCAAGATTACAGACAACACACACTGTTCTTTAAAATTTCCCACATAATACAATGTAGAAGCAGAAGCATTATCTAGTCATTTTGAACATGTACATTTTTCAGAAACACACGAGGTCATATTTCTGGCTGAAAAATCTACTAGATACATAATAAAGACCTGACTGTGTCAGACTGCCCTGGGCACTAGATCCAGGGGTAAACAGGACAAGTTTGATGGCACTTATAATCTAGAAAGAGAAAGGAAAAATACGTAGATACAATTCAACAGGTTGAAATGAAAATACTCATTTTCATTTTAAAATAATGAAGTTAGTGAATTAGTTGAATATTTGTCAGGGACTAAGTTCCTTCTAAGCTTAGTGATAAGTTTTACTGTTGAGATTTTAGTTTATTTATTCATTCAATTCACCCATATTCATTGAGCACTTACTACGGTAAAGAATATTAAATTAATTGAGTTGTTTGGACTACATTCACAAACACCATGGCGAAGAAAAACTTTAAATTCCTTTTTTTCCCCTTTTTCATCCCTCTGATACTAGCAGTAGGAGAAATAATCTTTGATTCCTGTCTCATCATAAAGATTTCATGAATCTAAGAATGCACTTGAGTATCAGGAAAATAATTGATTAGAAAGCAAGACTTGCAGCACTTTGGTCATATTCATGATTCTATCTCTTATCTAAAATCTACAGATGTTTGCATTTTTTTAATGATTCATTTAAACTATATTAAAAAAAAAAAAAAACATCAAGGTGTCTATGTAAACACTGGTAGCCCAGTGGCATTTTTAAAGAAATACATAAACCCAATGTGAGATCCTTAATGGACACAGAATTCATGAAACCACAATAAGAAATGCAATGCCAACTACAAGTTATCTAATATTTCAGAGATAACAACATCCTGTAATGTTGTACAATAATTTTAAGGCAGATTGAACAGAGTTGTGCAATTATCATAGGGGAAAAAAGTCTGCACATTTTTGTGATTTTTCTTTTTTGACACATTAATTGCTCCTCCATACACAAGTAGAACAAAAGCAGCAGCATGCCATATTTATTCAATGAAGGGTGAGCCACAGGGGTTGTGGAACATTCTTTCTCCAACACTAGCCAAATTATCTCAGTGCCCAACTTGTAAGAGGCTGCAATAATACTCGATCATTTCAGAGTGCTGGTAGGGTTATGCATCATTTTAACAGCACGATGGCAGATTGTGATCATCTTCATGTTATAGGAATCTAGAGATAAGTGGCAGGCATGGTGAGTCATTTTCATACATCCTCATTCTGCATGAAAACCTTAAAGAGATAGTCAGAAATTATTCTCCTCTGGCATGCAATGCTCATTAACTCCAAGAGTGAGGAGGCCTGTATATACCCGAAGGGTCACTGGAGAAGTCATCGAGGCTTCTGGTGTTCATTTTAAAAAACAACCCAAGGGAGAGTATGTATAGTCACTAAAATTGATAACATGCTTTCTAGTAAAAATGTGTCTTAGAACAAGGAAACTCTAATAAAATGGATCGGAAGCACCATCAGGGCAAGAGTAATGTCAACTGCATTTACTGACTCGTACATCCAGCACCTGGCACGGTACTAGATACATACAGGTTTTTAGTAAATATCATTTCAGCGAATGATGCATGAATGAATTCACGGACAAGGGGTGTATTATAAGTGTTCGACGTGTATGTTGGCATTAGCTTTGCTCATGTACTACTTCCTGTAGGTCCGAGGAGCTGGATATTTGGCCACTAAATACATCTTAAAAAGTAAGAATTTTTTACTTGTCATCATAATGTATTTGTATGCACTGAACAGCTACTGCTTAACCACTTGAATAAAAAAGACATTCAGCATGTTTATGCCAATTCAACTGCCATCAACATCCGAATACCCACAAAAAATCATCATCAGAGATAATCAGTTCTTTTGGTAGAAGCACAAAGCAGTTTGGAAAAACTTAATTGAAAACTGGACACAACTGGATGATGATTGATGATGAATGCAATAGTGATGAATTAATTTATTTCTTAATGAGCAGGCTCAGATCCTTCATTTCCTCTAAGAGATTAGCATATTTAAATACAATATGTTATGTTTCCCTATAAGATCTAATCTTTTAAGCACTATGCCTAGTTCAAAGACTATTTTAATAAAAGAGAAAGGGATAAAAATAATTCTGTGTACAACCAAAGTTGTGGAAGCACATGTTTTAGGAAAAGGTGTGTCTATAAATATGCTCTATATTCGAAATACAGATGTTATACTTGGGTTCTGCCAAGCCACTAAGTCAAAAAAATCTAACTCAAATGATGTATCACCAAAAATGGGTTCATCCATTCCTCGTAATGCCACAAGTGTACCATCTAGTCTCTTAAGAATAATACTCTATATTTTATATTAATGATGACTATTCCATTTTTCTGTTTATCTCTTCCTTGTGCATGTCTTTTTTTCTTTTTAACTTTCATTTCCTTTAGGTTTAATTAGTTTCCTTTCTCTTCAGTGTTCTTTTGAGGCATCTTAAAAGCAGAGATGAGGGATTTGATTTCAAATCAGTGTGACACAAGAGTTAGTGAAGGATATCGGAGAATAAAGGAGTCACTTCACTGGAATGGCATTCGGGCATTAGAGTCCATTTTCAGGCTTGAGGCAGTCGGGCTGGACGCGACTGATATTTATTTCTCTATCATCTGCTTTGGTAAATATAGATTCGAGTTGGATTGTTCCCTTATTCAATTATAATCTCTTTACAGAGAGAGCCCAAGTCTTTCATTTCATTTCCACTCCCCACAGTACTTGGTAAACTGTGTCCATAGTGTACTCAGAAGAAAGGTTATGTCCAAACTTAAAAAAACAAACCTGTTTTACACAGAAGTCACAGAAACTAAAGTTATAGAGAGATCTCCCAAGTCTGAATGGAGAAGAATATGAAAATGGAACCTTCCCGCGGATCTCATCAACTCACTTGGTGCATCAAGAGATCACCTGGGGCAATGTGAATTAACTCTTAGTTAATGGAATTTCTGACCAACCACAACTCCTGTTGCCTTACCATTCAAGATAGCAAAGCTTTCATTGCAATAGTGGCATTCATAACAAGACAAGTTAGCCCATATTGTCAGCTCCATAAATAATTGGGTCCCAGAAGGACTGGCAGAGAGCTTTGGTGATATATAGCTACCAAGTACACTGACAAATTGTGATCAGGCTGCCTTTGTTCGAAAAGCAGCCCGTCTCAATATAAACTCAGAATGGCAGGGGAATTGTGCAGCATAAAGCAGTCCGATAAATGAAGCTCCCATCTGTCACGGGGAGTTCCACCCCAGGACAGAGGTCACCAGATAATAATAATAATGATGAGAGCAATAATGTGAATAATGACATCATCATAATAATAGGTGAACGAGCTGTAAAGAGTACAAGGGGTGCCTATTGTCAGCTTGGTACTGAAGAGGAACTTTGACTGTCTTCCCAGAAGATGGGCAAATCAAATTCAAATGGCTATTGTTCTCAACAGGGGCAGAAACAGTCATAGGATTTTCAGTGCCATTGGCATCCCGTGACACAAGGCAGCTGGGTGACAGAAAGAATCTGTCAAAAATCACTAGTGTGCTTGACCCAATGCAGGGAGGTGCACTGAGATAATGCCCTGATTTGGGGTAGCACTAATAAAGAAAAAATCCCTTAAACCACCTCTGTGTATGAATACTTATGCCTTAAACCCTCTATGTGCATTAATACTTCTTTAACTACCTAGTCCACCAAAGGAACAATAAAAGACTAGCCATTTCTATTGACTGATAACTTGGCCTGATAGAACCTGATAGAGAATTTTTCACTTCTCCATTTAGTTCTTGGAGGTTGGGGGGTAGATTAAATTTGTGGAACATCTACTATGAAAAGCCTCTTGTTTTACATACATTATCTGCAGGGCTGGCAGTATTATCTCCACTGCAGAGGTGAAACACTGGGAGAATAACTTTCCCAAGGCTATACAGACAGCATTTGGCAAAGTTAGAATTCACATCCCGGCATGTGACTTTTCATCTCAGGGTTGTGAGTTAGAGCCCCATGTTGGGCCTAGAGCTTACTTTAAAAAAAAAAAAAGACAAGACAAAAAAGAACAACTTGACAAATGGAAGAGGGGTGGGGGGGGGAAGGGAAGAGTACTCTGTTGGGTTTTTTTAGAATTAACATTTTATATAAAAGTAAAAGAACACCTCATATCAAAGAAAGATGAACTGTTCTAGCAGAAATCAGGCAGGAAGTAGTAGTAAACATGAAACTATTGAAACTACTGTGATATCTTGCATTGTTAATTTAAAAATAAATATGCTTTGACTCTGGGAAACAAACTGAGGGTTGCATAAGGTAGGGCAGGTGGGGAGAAAGGATAAGTAGGTAGTGGGCATTAAGGAGGGCTCACGATATGATGAGCACTGTGTGCTATACCCAATGGATGAATCACTGAACACTACCTCTAAAACTAACGATGTACTATAGGTTAGCCAATTGAATTTAAATTAAAAGAAAAAGAAGAAGAAGAAGAATTCATGTCCAGATCCAACTCGCTCCATAGTTCATACCCTGTGGTAGGCTGGAGAGTGGTCTCCTGAAAATGTCCGTGTCTAAATCCTCAGCACTGAGCATGCTATTGTATGTGATAAAAGGGACGTTGCAGATGTGATTAAGGATGAGGAGATGGGAAGATGGTCATGGCTCTTCCCAGTGGGCTCAAAAGCACAAGAGTCCTTATAAGAGGGAGGCAGAGGGAGGTTCTAGAGAAGACGTTAAACTGCTGTAGAGGAAGCAAAGGTGGGAATCATGCGGCCAAGAGGCAAAGAATGGCCACAGCTCTTACAAGTTGAAGAACCAAGGAACAGAGTCTCCTATGAAAACTCCAAAAGGAAACTGCTCTGGTGACACTTGGAATTTAACTCTCTGAGACTCATTTTGGACTTGCAACCTCCAGAACTGTAAGAGAAGATATTTGTGTTATTTAAATCACTAAGCTTGTGATGACTTTTTACAGCAGTGCTAGAAAATGAATATTGCCAGTGGCGATGCTTTCTTAACCAATGACTGGGCAAATAGGCTGCTCTTGAATTAAGGTACAAAAGTCATCTCTGCCACCTCTATTTAATTATTAGCATATAGCTGGATGGGTGGGGGACAAGTAAGCAATTTCCTTGCAAAAGTATCAGGAAAGAGAGGAGGTCCTAAGGGATCCCCTTGATCTCTCAGTCTATGGGATCTGAGTCTCCTTCCTGGGAGTGTTAACTGTTTGGAAATCATGACCTGTACATTACACTACCTAATTCATTGAGGAGAGAAACCAAAAAATAACCTAAGAGAACAGCAACTTTCTAGACTTACCCTTTTTAGACATAGCTTATTACACATTGATTCTAACTCAAGAGAATGAAGAGGGGCCAGAACAAAGCACCTGCGTTTCCTTCTAAGACAACAGTTAACCTAATCAAAACTTGTCAAATAATAGCTGGAAACTGCAGGCCATGTCTCCAAATCCCTTGCCATCTGCAGCAAGGAATTTCACCCCTCTCCCCCAGGCTAGGAGCAAGAGTACACTCCACCGCAGCAGGAAAGTAGAGAGAGCCTCCCCCAAGCTCACACTGGAATGCAAACTGCTGCCACCACCAGTGTAGTCATTGCCATTTAAAATATTTTTTTTTTCAAAATTAAAAATATTTAATGAGATGTTTACGTCACACCCATTTGGGGAAACTAAGCTTTTATTTTAAGTATGAATAATACAGCTGCTTGGGTTTTAAAAATCTCCTAATTTCAATGTGAATACAGCACAGCTGCCTTGATGAGTGATCCCAGAAGGGCGGCAGTGCCATTGGTTCAAAGTTGGAATATGTAATGACGTCTCATCATCAATGGCTCCCTTTTAAAAATAACGCTCGTTTGACTGCACTGCATTGGTCCACAAAGGTGTCGCTCAACTGTGGCTCATATATAAGCGAGGCAAAGCAAAGCATGTGTGAAATGTGAAGTGTTGAATATATATATGTGGGTATATTTGGTTCTTTTAAAAGCATAGTGGTCATCCATCCTCACATGGCTTTGTAAGAATCGGCTTCGTTAGCATCAGCTGCACACGTTACTCTTGCATGATGTAAAGCTCCCATCATCTGACATTTTGTTCTAAAAACTATTTTCAAAATGTCAGCAAGTCTCCAGACTTCCACTCAGTGGTTAAGGCCTACTCAAAATCTGCTACTAGCAACCATTTCGTGGTTGGTGTGGGTTTTTTTTTTTCCCCCCTCAGTGAATATTCATACAGGAAAGAGTTCACTGTTAAGATACCAAATGAAGTGAATATTTTTTTCCTTTTAATCCCACAATATCTAAGATGCTGATTTCCAGCTCCAGAAAATATTCACAAAGGAAAAAAACACACTGAATGAAATTATAACAAAGGACATAAAATACAGGCATTCCACCAAACGGCAGTAAGGCATACAAAAACCATTAATGATTTCCCACTACTGCTAATTTTGAATTCTAGGTGAAAGCAAACACAATTAGGAAAATCCATAAATTGTGTTTCTGTTTGCACATTATTGCCAAGCAAACGATTTTATAGCTATTGTCTCAATTACACATATCCACGTCATATCTAAGCCTCATCATGCTCATCAGTAAGTAACAGTTCGTTCAATGCCTGTAAGTACCACTGGACTACACTAACTTGGATTTCCCTCATTCACAATTTGAGGCTAGTTGATACACATAACTGAAGCTTACAAGGACAGCAACAAACCGAGTATGGACAAATGTTTAAGGGAGCAGGTTTCTGGGCTTCTGCCGCATGACTGCAGCATCCTACACTTGACATCACACCTTGCAGAGATGGGATACAGGTATCTGGACCAGTGTGGAGCTCAGTCTTTCCACTGGTGCTCCAGAATCCTGTGTCTTCCTTCATTCCTTCTCTACAAGACTTACTGCAGTGTGGGCCACTCAGATTTGCTAGCTGAAAAGTATGGGTAAAAGTTAACAGTAAGACACTTAGAAAGGGGCAGGACATTAAATAAAATGGAGCAAAGGTTCTCAGAATGATGGGTGACAAATCCTAATGACTTAGAAAGTGCAAACACACAAAGGGAAGAACAATTACGCTAGCATAGCAGTGGAAGTATACATAGGTAGGACTAGGTTTCTGGACAGGAGTGTCCACTTTGCCAGCAAAGCGGCAAGAGACCTTCCCTCAAAGAGGCCATGACAAGCTTAGAATGCATAGGGAGAATCTTACATAAACACATGTATCTAAACACCCACAGCAACATGCTTACGGGGCTTTCAGTGCTTTAATACTAACTCTGCTCATGGAGCTCAGATGTGCTAATATATGAGGAACTCTAGGCAGTGTTAACATTGTTCCCCCCCTCCTTTCGCCACTTCATGAAGATATTTTAACTACTTGTCATTGATCATGATTACACACAAGTGAGTACTCCTCATTAAAAACTTGGCACTAAGACACAAATAATTATTGACACAATTAAGCTTTGACACTGTGCCCATCAAATTCCTTTTGTCCTCGCTATGTATCAGTCCCACATTATTCTTTTTTAAAAAGAAGAGAATGATCTGTTTTAATCAGAGCTAAACTCTCTCAAGTTTGTTCACAGTATAAATATAAAGAAATGCTGAATTACTAAAAATAGCCACTGCTCTATCCAGTATATTATTAGCATTCATAAAGGGGAAATGAAAAAGCGATATTCAGACACTGAAGGACAGACATCTAACACAATAAAAAAGAACAATTCAGCACAAGAGTCCAGAAGTAAGAGAAGTTGGTCATTGCCGATGACTGTAAATGCAGTATGGTGACGGTTATTTAAATAAGCTATATGTCTGTACAAGCATATAACTGAATGTATTATCCACAACCTATTTAATGTAATTTCCCCAACTTCTTAAAGTTGACAGAGTTATATGTTTGCTAATATAGTCAGTGCATAATTACTCTGGTCAGTATGAATATTTAACAAACATTGCAAAAGAATGATAACCATTTTTCTTTCTAAGATAAAAAATGGTGAAAAAAATTTTAAAACCCTACCCAGTCAATCCCATCAAGAAACACAATACCATCTACTCTCTTCCAAATATTGTTTAGGCCACATCTGTTACAAGAGAGCTTGAAATATTATCATAGAAATGTTTGGATAATTAGCAATTAATTCCCATTGATGGATATACAATAAAAATAGAGCTGTGTATGCACGATGCAAATCGCAGTGTGTGGTTTCCCTTCCCTCCTGATCACATTTCCACACGGGGAGAATCTGGTTGATAAAAATTCTAAAGACAGTCTGAATCAAGTGAATGGAAAAATCTACAAACTATGTTACGCCGAAACTGAAGGAGACAGAAAACAAAACAAGTGTCCCAAAGTAAATACGGAAGGAGATACTGCTGCCAAGTTCTACATCCCAGTCCTTCCCTGATGCCCTCTACAATCCACCTGTGTTTAATAGCAGGCACAGCACAAAGCTTGAATGCTGATTTTAAGTGCTTGTATTTATTCTTTATTAAGCCATTGATAACAAGCATTTTTAAAGCATTCCCACTGCCCATACATATCCTGCTCCCATGTGGTGCCACTATGCCCTCAGTCACCTGATTTTTAAAGAAAAAAAAAAAAATTGTGCCTGGCTGAACAATTAAAAAGCAGAGCTGGGGACACTCACTCTGATTTATAAGAGCCCAATAGCAGTTCTGTCAGCATGCCTGTCACACTCCCCACCCTGTATTAGATTCTATAAAAAGTATTTTTTTTTATTACAAAACTCCCCAGTATTCTCCAGATAATACTATACATTTTATGTCTCAGGCAAAATCTGAGAATTTTTTAATGTGAATTTAGCCCCAGCTATTAAAAACCTAAAACTACCTAAGGGAACCATGGTGTAAGGGGCAGGTATTAGCTGTGGAGTGAAGAGGGCAAATAAAGAGTGAATTAATGGTAATCAGATAATGTGTAGACATGTGTATCAAATGTCAAATCAGCATTGGAATTAGCATTATATTCAATTTAGAATTTTGCCAAGTTTTAGCTGAGAAACTTGAGGCAAGTCATTCAAACTTCATAATCTAAGTGTCTTGGGGCACCTGGGTGGCTCAGTCGTTAAGCATCTGCCTTCGGCGCAGGTCATCATTCCAGGGTCCTGTGATGGAACCCCACACTGGGCTCCCAGCTCAGCAGGAAGCCTGCTTCTCCCCCTCCCACTCCCCCTGCTTGTGTTCCCTCTCTTCTGTCTCTCTCTGTCAAATAAAATCTTTAAAAAAAAAAAAAAAACAGTCTCATCATCTGTGGGAAAGAAAGAATGAAATGCTTTTCATGATGCTAGTGTTGGAATGAAATGTAAGAATATCTGTGAAAGTGACAAGCATCTTTCCTTCTGACCAGTAACAGCAATACAGAACCAACTGTGAAGAAAGCAGTCAATGGCATTTCTGAGGTCATCACCATCCCTGGTTTTGACTTTGCAGTCTCAGATTTCTCTCACCCTGAATCACTGTTTTTCATAGTTGTATCTTCTGTTGGAAAAGCTCATTATGTCAGTTGCATTTAATCTTTTATAGATCACGTAGAGGATAAATTATTACATAAAGAATTAGAGAGAACATTTCAATAAAAATTTTCTGTTTGACAAAAAATAATACACTAACATTAGGTGGTGACTGACTTAACTCAGGGAAAAGTGTTTCTTATATATAAATACATATATAAGTGTATATATATATATATATATATATATATATATATATATGACAGAAAGCCTCCAAAAATTTATTTTACCAAGATTATTATGGACAACAAGGAAGCGTATATGTCCAGAAGTTTATGAATTTGTTTGAAGTTCAGAGCTTTATGCCCTAAACTCTTTTTGACATTTGGTTATACACCCAGATGCAGATCTATGTATCATACAATTTGAGGGTATAGAGATCACAGAAAAACAGACTTTCACACATATAAAAGATATTCTATAAACCCTTCTTTCAAAACAACTACAATATAGGAAAACTATTTTAATTCTTATTGTCTTCCTCTGGGTATCGACTGAGGAAATGTTGACACTTAAAAGCAGATCAGATATAGCAGAAGTGAAAAAGGGAAAGTAAGTGTGCACAATGGATCACAGCCATTGGCCATACAAGTATGGTCAGGGATGAAAAAGATGAGGCTCAGTGAGGTTCAAAGCCTTGCCTGAGATCAGAGTTTCGAGGTGGCAGATGGGATTTATAAGACATTGGTCTACGACTATTTCAAGGTTCTTGCAACCAACCAAGTTGTCTTTTATATAAACATCAACTCATTTCCAGGAAGTCACTGCATTCCCTGTCTATCATGCCAGCCCTGGGTCACTGCTGAGCTTCATTAAGAAAATAGTTCTGTGTCAATTAAAAAAAAAAAAAAAATCATGAATTTTTTTCATTATCTTTTAAGTGCTGTATCTTGTTCTTAGAGACACAAGATATGCCATTTTACCTACGGCCAGATGCCTCTTTGATTCTTTTTTAGATAAACACTTCTTTGATTCTTTTCTGTATCTTTGAAAGCAAACATTAGAGATGCGAACAGACAGTAATGAAGCTAACTGTGCTGCTGCTTCCCTTGTCTAACTTTCAAGCAACATTGGCTAAATCACTTTATAATCTTACTCTTGAAGTAGTTATTCCAGAATTGATAATATAAATATTTTAAGCCATTAATATGAATAGAGTTCTACTTTCTTGACTCGTACCCTTAGAAAATGGATTAGATGAATTTTCTGGCCAGTTTGCTACCCCATCAAGAAAGCAATGGCATCAAATTTTGAAATGTGAAAATGGCTGATTGGTCTTTAATGAAAGATTCTAATTTATACCAGTTTCTTTGAAAACACATGACTAGTTTCTGTTAATAGCCTAAATGATCACAATTCCACCAATTAAAGTTAACAAGCCAGCAGCCATTATAGCTCATATCAAGAAACAAATATATATTACTCACAACTATAAATATGAACTCAGAAAGAAAAAATGATGAAATTAATATGAATCACAATTCTTCCTCATTTTCCCTACTCCAAAGATGTTCTCAACTAGATTAAGGTCTTTACTATAGTCTTACAAAAACCTCATGGCTTGAGCCAACTATCGAGCTATACCAGTAACCCATCTGGGACACCTGGGGCAATTCCTAAATTTAGAACATGCACCTGTTTTCTTTATTCACTAGTGTTCCCCCAGTATGCTATGCCAGAGTAAGAAAAGGATTCACATGTTTTTTGGTCCCCATAGTTTCATACTTATGAATTCACCTTTTATTTATGACAAATGATATTGGTATTCTACTTATGGTACCAGCATAAAATTTCCTTTTAGAAGTATTTTAGGTAAAAAGAAGTGAATTGATTTTAATAAAAGCACTAAGTAATGCTGAAAAGGGGTATGGGAAGAGATCAAGATTAGTTAAAATCAAGAAGACAGAGGAGGTCAGTGCTATGGACTGAACTGTTTTCTCCTCCCCAGATTCTTGTGTTTAAGTTCTAATATCCAGTGCAGTGACGTTATTTGGAGGGTTAGGGTTAGGGTTAGATGATTTCATGAGGGTAGCACCTGCATGATGGGATTAGCAGCTTTATAAGTAGAGGAAAAGAGAGATCCTTTCAGTTTGCCATGTGAGGACATAAGATAGACAGTGACCTAACGAAAACTTAAAAGAGGACCCTCAAGAACCAAATCAACTAGCACCCTGATCTTGCATTTTCTAGCCTCCAAAACTGTGCGAAGTATCTGTTGTTTAACCTACTCAGTCTGTGGTGTTTTGTTACAGTAGCCCAGCAAGACTAATCCAGTCAGAAAACTGAGAGAAACATATAAAAGAGAAACATATCCAACACTCTGGGATGAAGAACACAATATAAGGAGGAGAACTGCCCACAATGAGGTTGGGATGAGCTAAGAATTCAGATGAAATCTGATCAGAGAGAAGGAGGGCTCCCTAAGTATTCACTGAGTAGGTACCACACTTGGTCATCTTAGTAGCAGGACCCCTTTCCCACTACAATGAAAAAAGCAACATGGAAATGAACAAGAAATAGGGGTGGGGCAACATCGGCTCTTAATTAACTCCAACCCAAAGACAGGGCTAGAGAGAAATCTGGACAAGAAAAAAAAAAAAAAAGCTGGAGGTGTGGGGATTAATAGAATTTATTAACACAGCTCTATCCGTGAGGGTTTCTGACCATCGTGTTCCAGTTACTTCCACTGGCTTATTCACAGTCAGTACCAAGAACCCAAACCAATGGCAATTCTGTCACTTCTCATCCATTCTATTAGTGTCGATGCCTGGCAGACAACTGGGGCTCCTCTCCTGAGGACCAAGGCTGGGGACTAGAGCAATGGCAGCAACGTGTTGATTAGTTGGACCACTAAGGTTCAAACCACAGTGAGGAGGAATGAGAGAGAGGCACACATTGAATAATAATAGCTCAGTTGGATTGATGTGCAGATCTGATAAATATTTTAAGTAGTTCTTAAGGACCTAAATTTAGAAAATACTGGTTTAAGGGCAAGCTTTTAAAACATAAAATATAATAAATACATTTAAAGGTTAATCACCCTCTTCCATCAACTACAGAGCTTAAAAGTTGTCCATATTTGTGTAATACATTAATGACTGGGATGGGATATGAAGTTGGAAGCTCATTAAAAGTGGAAAATCCTGGGGCACCTGGGTGGCTCAGTGGATTAAAGCCTCTGCCTTCAGCTCAGGTAATGATCCCAGGACCCTGGGATTGAGCCCTGCGTTGGGCTTTCTGCTCAGCAGGGAGACTGTTTCCCCCCTCTCTCTGCCTGCCTTTCTGCCTACTTGTGATCTCTGTCTGTCAAATAAATAAATAAAATCTTAAAAAAAAAAAAAAAAAAACAAGTGGAAAATCCTTGGGGTACCTGGCTTACTCAGTTGGTACAGCATATGATTCTTGATCTCAGGGTTCTAAGTTCAAGTCCAATGTAGGGTGTAGAGATAACTTAAAAATAAAAATTCTTTAAACAAATGGAAAACTCTTATGTACTAACATAAAACACTAGAAATAAACTAGAAATAAGATCCATTTTTTTTAACCCTGTGCTTTACAGTAATCTCCGTGAACCAGGATAAATAACCAAGTTCATTTAATGCTTCTGTAAGAATTGTGAAAATGCATGCCATCTGTTTCTTTATCTTTTAAAAACCAAGGATATAGGGACTTACCTAACAGGAAGAAAGAAAGAAAGAAAGAGAGAAAGAGAGAAAGGGAGGGAGGGAGGGAGCAAGCAGAGAACTTTGATAAATGAGATAGAGTGGCATTTTCTATTTATTGGCGAACATTTGCTCTCAGTGGACCTATAACCCTATGTCAAATTTAAGGAATTCTGCTAATAGCTCAAAAGTGTATGAGGGTTCTACTCAGTTAAAGGTGAAGTGTAGTACTGAAATTATTTGATGATATGAAATCATATAGTGTTTGTGTTTTGAAAGTGTTAGCAAAGCCAGGATCAGTTGTGACAATCATAGAATGAGATTAATAAATAACAACAATAATAAAAACCGAGCTCTAAACCCCAGAAAACCAATTTTGAAACAATTACAGACAACCATTATGGGGTGCCTCTAAAGAGTTTTTGCTAAATTCCCTCAGCACAGCACTGATGACAATAATGTGCAGTGTGAATGCAATTCGCTGCACACACTTGAAAATGCACTCTGCTGTATTTTGTATTAATGAATAAGGCTACCAGCTTAATATGCCATCGTTAACAATAGAATTGTTCACAAGTGTGAGGCTACAATAATGTTTTTCCTATGCGACTTCACTTCCAGGAGAGAGGTAATTTTTTGTATAGGGTTTTAAACTCAGTTCAGAGGCTTCTGTGGCTAGTGGAGTTAGACCATTATACTTATATTCTAGCTACCAAAAGCCGGAAATCAGGCGAGGACGTATGTACTTAAAAGATACTACTTTCTTCAACTGAGCTCGCAAAGGTAGTAGGCAAAGAAATCTGAGTTCGGCTATTAAAACAGTGGGAAAAGGGGTCAAAGAAAGTTGAATGATGATAGGTCTCTAACTTCTAAGTCAAAGAAATATGCACCATCGGTCAGGTCAGGCTTAGAATCGGATTCTGGTTTGAGAGGCATTTTGAAAACTCTCCACTTGCTGAAAGAAGTCAGCATTCATGACAGAGTTCTCAGAAAAATAAAACAAGAAGTAGAACCTAACAAGCATAAGTTGTAAAAAAATCTACTGCTAATAATGAAAGCTATGAACAATCACCTCGTTAGAGAAATCATTCACCTTCACTAATTTTTATCATTTTTTCCTTTCAGTGTTTCATTGGATTTTGTACACATATGCCAAAAAAAAATCAAAATTCATTATATAAAGTGATGTCACCAAGATAACAGTTAGTGAAAAAGCTGTCCAATATTTGTCTATTAATGAGTCTTTGACCACATCAGCTGACAGTTTCTTTTTAGGTTTCATATTAAAATGTTTCTGCTGTTAAAGCAATTATTTTTTTCCAAATCAATAACCATTTCTTCTCTTGACTTTCAAGAGGCCCCGCTTTGCTGTTATTGTTTATTTTGAAACATATTATTTAAAATAGCAAAGTTGTCACTGTATTTTGTTAAATAGCACTATTATATTTGATAACTATTCAATGGATAAATATTCTGCAAACACATTTCTGCAGAGGATCATGGCTTTCTACCTTTATGGTCTGTAGTAAACATTCTTGAGAGGTTTGGAAGCTCTAAAGTATATATCACAATTTAAAACTTCTGAAAAAAAAAAAAAAAGACCCTTGTTTCTAATTTGTTCCTAACTTTTACGGGTTTTTTGGCCTTGGAAAATTACGTAATTTCTGGGTTTGACTTCTCTTTCTGGGAGATTGAATAATAGCATGGCTCCCATTGATGATTAGGGGACAAAACAAAACAAAACACAACAACAAACCTATCTGTTGAGATTACAGGGAAAAAGTTTTGTTAGAGAAGATAGGGTGACAAAACAGAAATATCTTTTCTGCAAACCAAATACTGCAGAAAAGCTGAGCTGGCTAGCCAGCCAGGTTTGTTTGTTTTGTTTTTCTTCTTTTGTTTTTCCATCTGAGTGCCTTTAAACAATGCACCGGACTTCCAGCTTACCCAATCCCCTGCATCTGTAATAAAAACACCTGGCAGCCATACCCTACCACACAGGTACCTGTGTTTCAACTTTATGCAGCAAGTCCCACTTGACAGGATCGGGATTCTTATCTCCTCTCCTCTATTCTATGGAGTGGCCGGATATGACCACCAGGCAGGCATACATAAACTAAACTGCCAGGAAAGGATAGTGAGCACCACCGTTGGGCATGCAGAATCCCACCATCCACGTGACCTTCTCCTTCAGAAAGGATCCCTGACAGAGCCAGGCAGAGTTGTGTGGAAGGCTCTCCAGACCATAAAAGCAGGAGACAGACCAGGATGCCGGTTTCTGCCTCAGTCCTGATCTTTAAGTCCTTCTCCCTTCCCTTGTTATCTTGGCCAGTCTCTCTCTTTAGGCTTGATGTTCTCTTTCATCCTCTGTTCCTTTCCCTATTTCCTGGCCACTGGTCAGTTTTGTTGTTGTTTTTTTTTTTAATATTTTATTTATTTATTTGACAGAGAGAGATCACAAGTAGGCAGAGAGGCAGGCAGAGTGAGGGGTGGGAAGCAGGCTCCCCGCTGAGCAGAGAGCATGATGTGTGGCTCTATCCCAGGACCCTGCGATCATGACCTGAGCCAAAGGCAGAGGCTTTAACCCACTGAGCCACCCAGGCACCCCAACCACTGGTCAGTTTACCCATTTGTGGCTTTGCTGTGTATCTGCCTCCTGGGCCATGTGACTCTCTGATAACGATCTCCCCCTGATTCTGTATCCCTCTCTTACCTGCTTTTCAGTCTGCTTGCACTGCCAAGTTCATGCCGGCGCTTTAACAAAGGTTTCATGCTCAGGGTCCTAGGAGAGCTTCCAGACTTTTTCCACTGAAGTTACTCTAGGCAGCAGGAAGAACATATACCTCTGGGGGATCTGGGGGCTTAGCCCAGAGCAGCCCAAAGCTAGCTTAAAAAAGCTTTAAAGTATTATGTTTTGTTTTAAAAATTCATGTGAATTTTATATTCTGCTCCATAAATATCTCCATATTTGTGTTAGTATTAAAATAATATTCCCCCCAACTTATTGAGTAAAATTGATACTCCTGGAAGATGTATCATGTTAATCCTATGATATTTTGTGCATATTTTTATAGCACCATGTATCTCTAGGGATTCACATATCTATGTAGGGTCGACTTCTCCAGTCCTGGTATTTCTTCCCAAGTGAAGGGTGATCTATTAGCATAACTTGCCTGGCCAAATGTGACAACCTCCCATCCCCCAAATTCTTCTCAGGGGAGGCTAGAGGGACTCAATCCGCTTGGTGAATTTTAAAGGAACTTTTCTGTCCCTTTCTCCCTCTCCTGTTTTTATCTCTCTCTCTCTCCCTCTTGCTTTCTCTCCCACCGCCTGCCTTTCTTTTTCTCTCTCACCAAAGCAAGCTTCTCACAAAATGCACAGTGCTACTTTGTTTCTTGAGATCATAATGTTTGAAAGGGTCTGTCCAAACTGTGTGTGTGGTGATAGAGGTCCGAAAAGGCTTTACCTTTAGGAGGGAACCTTCTGGGATGTTGGGAAAGTGCTCTATCTAGGAGGTGGCTACACAAGGACATACACATATAAAATGTTATCAAGCTGTATAAGATTTTTTACTTTTTGTTAAAATAACAATAATGACAAGAAACTAAAATTTTAAAAAAGAGGGGTTTGGTACTTCTTCCCCCTATGACATTTTTGTGGGGTTCCAAATTCTGTCTATGTCCTAGCAGGGCATGTTTTTCCAATTCTTTTTTCTAATATCAGTTTTATTAGTAAGTAGGGTGATATTCCTTACCTTTTTATTTCTCTGTTGGTTCAGAACTATGAAATGCTATTAGTGCTACTCTACAGGGTCTCAGTGACTCTCTGGGGGATGTGGTTCCTCTAACAAAAGAGTTGGCTGGCCTGTACCATTCCCTGTAGTGCCGGATCAGTGAGATTGTAGCCTAAGAATCACAGTGGCATCTGACACAAATCCCCAAGTCAGAGTCATATGCTCTGTCAAAGGTGCTAAGACACAGGTTCTCAATCAGGAGTGTCACCACAGCCAGGCAAAAGGTACATTACCCCATTCTACAGTCAGGAAAACAATTAGCCCACGGTTGGCATGTAGTAGGTATTTCAAGAAGTATCATTCTCTTTACCTTCTATTCCTTGATTAGAGTTTTTGAGTCCCTAAGGAAAATAAGTAATTGATACATTATATAAAAACTGTGTTTTCAAGAAGAAATAAAAATATCTGTAACATAGTAAGAGAATTTCTAGATATCTAACCCTTCATCAGTGATTTAACCTAACCACACTGAGATACTGTTGGGCCAGGAAGCATTTTGTCGTATGCTGTTTTCACAGAGAATATTTGATAGAAATTTGGTGACAGGGTACAGAACTACATGCAGACATAGTCAGAGTTCAAGTTATGCTTAATTACTGGCTGTCAGTTACCAAGTGGGAAGTTCAAAATGTAACAGTTAACCAACACACATGCTAACCTATTCCACAAGAAGAAAAACATTTTTTAAACAGCATTTAGCATTTGCTACAAAGCCCTGGAAAGAAGCCAGAGGAAAATAAACAATTAAAAGATTGTTTCAAGTGACAAATCTACTTGTCTGAGCAAATAAGAGGATGGGACTAGCATTTGGAATGTGTGGGTATCCCAAGGAAGGTGGTGATAAAAACTCAGCACAGGATTGACTGAATCACTGTCACTCCTTGGACAGTGTGTGGCGGGAGACACACAAGTCCTGGGTGTGGTCCCACCTGGCTAACCCTGGCTGCACTAACCCTGGCAGGCTGCAGGCACAGTTTTCCAGATTGGAAACAGGAATCAGTATTGCCAATGACATCTGGCGGAGAGCATAACCTTGGAAGCCACAGTGTCTTGAGGTCACATGGGTCCTTGTGAATGCCCTAACCTCTCTGTGCCTCAGCTCATCTGCAAATTATGAATCATTACAGTACCTACCACATGCTGTCGTGAGGATGACAGAGTTTAATAAATGTAAATGCACTCAGAACTAGGCCTGGCACAGAGTCATCACTACATGTGTTAGCTACTATTATTTTCGTCTGCCCAAACTAAGATGTTTAGGAAATCTCTTCATTAGCAGCACCATCTGCAGATTATAAAAGCACACACATATACACACATTGATCTGTATTTCTACGTCTGTATCAGCCCATTAAAATTCCTGGGTCATTCTTCGCATGGGGTGACTGTTTGTACACTGGGTTCAAATAACTCAGTTATTAGCTGTGCCCTAGCCATCTAATTGAATTTACACTGCTTAGCCTTGAGATAAATGCCTATAGCAATATGCCATAATATACAATGAACCTTACACACAAGAAACTTCTACTAAGGTCCCAGATCCTTCCTTTTATTGCCCATATTTCAACTAATTGTTAAACTTCAGCTCTCTGACTACCACACAGATATGGAGTGTAAGTGCTGTCCAGGTTGTACAATACCGGTCACTATCTTTTATGAACTCCAGCCACATGAGAGTCTGCACTGGATATTCCCTTGTTAATAAATACTAGCTGACATATGATCAAAGGATTCTTCTAGTGTGGTCAGCTTTTCCTACCCACCTCTGTGTAAATTTGTAGATAAAAAACAGCACATAGGTTTTGTGTACAGGACATGGCCTGAGCCCAGTATGCACTGACAGTTTATTGGAGTTACCCTACAGAGTTCTAGATCTTGACTACTGCCCATATTCCAAGCACTGTGCTAACTTACATGTATTGACTCATTAAATACTCCTATTAATTTATTCTTTCCATTTTACAGAAAAGGAAACCAAGACTCAAGAAGTTACAGTATAAGATCTGTATCAAAACTGGGATTCAGGGGCGCCTGGATGGCTCAGTGGGTTAAGCCGCTGCCTTCAGCTCGGGTCATGATCTCAGGGTCCTGGGATCGAGTCCCACGTCGGGCTCCCTGCCCAGCGGGGAGCCTGCTTCCTCCTCTCTCTCTGCCTGCCTCTCTGCCTACTTGTGATCTCTGTCTGTCAAATAAATAAATAAAATCTTTAAAAAAAAAAACAAAACAAAACTGGGATTCAAACACAGGTCACTTTCGTCCCAGAGCCTGAAGCTCAATATTCCAAATTGGTCAATTTAGAGATTCGCTTTCCCACGAAACCTCTCCCATTCAGCATCTCCACCTTGCTCTTGCACTACTGCTTAGTTTGGGGTTTCGTCGTATTTTGCTTGAGCTATGGTGGTAGCCTCTTAATGGCATTCTCTATGTCTAATATGGCCTGGAGAGTCAGTGGAAAGTGGGACTCTGAAGATCTTTGGAAAGGGTCCCAGGAAAGAAGTGGAGAGCTGGGGGTACCAGGGATAGATTCAGCCAGCTTCTCAGACTAGGCTGCCCCAGGCCAGAGCACTCCCCCAGCCTAGGGCATGCTCCCTCAACCTGCCATTATTCCACACTCCCTGGAGTCTCCTATATTCCAGCCACTTTACTGGGTTCTGGGGGCAGGTGAGATCAACAAGGCATAGTTGGAGCCCTCACAAAACTAGTTAAAATGAGGGAAGAAAGAACAAAACTGAGCAATGAGTGCCTAGGGAAAAGAGTACCTATTCTAGCGAGTTAGAGAAGGTTTTATGACCTTAAAAATGTGTACTGGCACAGGGTCTAGAGGAACAGACCAGGACCATCAGGCTTAATAACAGCATTTCTGAAGGACAAAACTACTCTTACTAAGGCAAGGGAATAAACCAAGGTCACGAGGGTATGTTTAGTTGTTCATTCATTTAGGCAATGTTTATTTAGTAGCTACCTTGTACCAAAGCAGCACATATGACCCTAAAAATACAAAGGTGAATTTGACATGGGTTATGTCCTTGGAAGAATGCATGGTCCAGCTGGGCAGATAAACATGCAACATGCAGACTGAACAATTACAGCACAAGGTGATAAGTGCTATAAAAGCAACCGGAAATAAGGATTACGAAGGTAGAAAGCACACAGTCAATTCTGGCTGAAGGAATTAGTGAAGACTTGGATGTGGCACCTGTGAGTAGGGCCTTGGTGTCAACTTTCCAAGTGAGGGAATGGAGAATGGCATTTTCTAGAAACAGGAGATAAGACTAATGGCTCTCAAAGTATGGTCCACACATCAGCAACATCAGTGTCACCTGTGAACCTGCTAGAAGGATGCACTTCTGTCCCCCATTATTCCCCTCTACTGATTCAGCTACTCTGAAGGCAGGGCCCAGCCATTTTTGTTTAACATGCCCACTGTGATGCACACTTGAATTTAAGACTCTCCTTGGCCAGAACATAAAGGAAGAAGCAAGAGGTGAAAAGGAAACACCAAGAAAAAACCTTCTATAATAAACTGGGGCTGGGTCACAGTGGACCTTATAACCCATGCTGAGATATATCATTCTTTAGCTAATCACAGTTTCCCTTTTCTTATTAAGATGGTGCTATGCCAAGCTTGCGCCTCGGTCATTTCATTCACCCTTCAAACTCCTTATACTAGCACTACGTTTTTCTCATTTAACATATATGGAGCTGGAGGCACAGGAAGTCTGTGCAATTTGTCCCAGACTGCACAAGTAATATTTGTACACTGCATCATACACCGCAGCCTTCAGAGTTAACTGGTTTGCTAAAATGCCTTCTGTGGAGAGATGCCCTGGGCACTGGGGTCTCAGGTGAGGGTACTAATATGCTGGAGGGTTTGAAGTTGATCCACGGTCTTATTAGTATCTTAGGAAAATCCTCCAGAAGGATCCTGGACAAAACAAGTATTTTGATAATGAAGTTACCTGCTAAAGAAGTGCCTCATGGAGCAGTTTAGGATATGCCATTGCTTTGTTGTATAAAAACGGAGTAAAATTAATATTTTGATGTGTTCAGACCATAACATTTAACAGCATTAATGCAAGTCAGTGTGAGTGGCTCAGAGACCAGAAGCTCATTAAAGTAATTATTCATTAGTGGCTTTTTCTTCTTCTTCTTCTTCTTCTTTTTTTTAATCTTGTACTCTAAAAGCAGGCCTTTCCTTTTCAAGATCATTCTTTTTCAACCCACTTAATGTTTCCTTATAGGGTCAGAATGTTAATTTTAAGGTTATGTTTTAATGGCTTTCTAAATGACATTTTCATTGTAGTAAAATGAATGCATCAAGTCACTCTTGCAGGTAGAGATGTACTATCCAACTAATAGTTACAGAAGGGTATGAAAATTTCTAAACGATTAATTTGAAAATGTATTAGTAACCTGCATGTTTAAAGAAATCGGATAAAAGCAGTACTGTTTTCATGGAAGCTATTTAGTGTATGGAATGCTGCATACCAACTGCTTTTTGAATCCCCTACAGACAACTGCTTTCGCCCATTTTGGAAAAACCCCTAATTCTCATTGAGAGCTTGATTTTTTAAAGGGACAATTCATAGGGAAGATACACATATAGGAAATATTTCTGCTTCCACTAAACTAACAAAATTCTTATTTTCAGCCCAAATTAAAGTAACTAGTTTTATTTGGTCAAAGATGCCTTTCTGGTGACTGCAAGTCACCTCACATGGAAAGCTACAGGCCACACAGTAGTTCTCAATTAGATGCTAAGGCAGGTAAAGAAAATGCGCCTCTGAATTCATTGCTACATCTAGTGAATTTGTGGTTCCACTATAAATACGCTGATTTTAGAGATTATCAAAGTAACTATGCATGAAAATATAAGTCGAAATATTAATACAACAATTTGGAGCCATACACATTCACAGAAGTTGATCTTACTCAATTACTTTAGTTACGTTAGAAATTCCAGGGAAACTTGGTTGCTTAAAACTGTCCTTACCTCCATATCTGAAATTTAAAGTGATGATCTTTGGGGTTTTCCTTAATGCAGTGTTTAAGCTTAAATAAAATCAATATGTGTTAGCTTAGAAATTTAATCAGCAAATTATAATTTGCAAGGTATTCAAAGCAGTTCCATAAGGTAACATCATTACCCTTATATTTGTTTTTATTAATTACTATGCCACCAGCATTCTTATGATTAGAAATAAATAAGTTTCCATTTGTTACTTTCTAGCTTGTAATTCTTCGATCTTAAATCGATAATGAGGATTAGCAGTTGGGACAATATACACCGTGTAGTTTTCTAATTTTATTTTTTATTTTTTAAAAGACTTATATTTAAGTAATCTCTACACTCAGTGTGGGGCTCAAACTCACAACCCGGATATTAAGAGTCACACGCTTTACTGCCTAAGCCACCCAGATGCCCCTCTAATTTTTTTGTATCATTTATCCTAAAGGTGAAATTAATATCAAGGGTACTTAAAACAAAGGGAGGAAATTCTAATGGGCAAGTTGAAGGAAATACGTGAAAATAGAAAGGCCGCCCTAACCATTTGCCAAGACATGGAGAAAAATTTGGAAGTTGGAGAGGGAAGATGTAGGATCCATTTTTTGCCAGCTGGTAGAGACACCGCCTTCTCCCCAGTGGCTGCTGCCCTGAAATACGCCCGATCATCTATTTATATTGCTCCTCTCCCCAAACCCACGCTCATATCCTCATAGTTATGTCCTGGTTTGCCATTTTTCAGAAATGGCTCAAGTTCTATATCTGTAGAAGTTAAAATTCCCAGCTTCTCTGAATGTGCATATGATGTTTTTTTGAGGTTTTATGAGGTTGCTTCAAATCCAATGAACTATAACACCTGATATCTTCTCTTCAAGTCATGAGATGTGTGGGACAGGAAAATCACAGGTCAAGATGAAACAGATATTCGTGAGGCAGAGCTTCCCTTTTTGTGCACATACTTTTAATGAGAAATATTCTGTCCCATGAATTCTCCATGTAGTGGTTGAAAGAGAGAAATCTAGAACAAGACTGCTTGATTGAACCCTGCTCTATCACTTGCCAGCTGTGTGACCGGAGGCAGCTGATTTCATCTCACAAAGCCATTTTACTTACCATAGATAGAGTCAACAATCCTACCTAAAGAAATATGGTGAAAGTTGATTTAAAATTTATATGTAAAGGACCAAGGACAGTGCCCAGTAAACCCTCGGTACTTAATACAATTTGTCACCAAATAGTACAAAGCAGGCTGTGTGCTGAATATTATAGTCACCAAGGACATTTTTCCATATATTTCCATATATATGTTCATCTATGTGTAAATGTGTAAATGTTATGTCTATGTCTATCTGTGTAAATAATTAAAGTACTAGGTCAACCCAAGAAAAATCAAACACAATATGGCCACTAACTCCAAGAAAAATATAAAACACAGGGAAAAGAACTACACAAAAGCATTTTGTTAAATAGGCCCCCTAACTGATTCTAGGCCACCTCCGTACACCCACACAGCATCAAGAGCACAAGCTCTGCTCAAACTCATTCCTCAGTTGATCTTGCCTAAACATTATACTCCTCAATTCTTCCAATCCAGGCCATGATTGCATGGGTTCTTTGCACTTGCAACATGTATTCTAGTTTGTGACTGCATACTTATCTTAGTGATTACTTGCTTCTCACTAGGCTGTAAACTCTCTGGGTGTAGGGGTTATGAAATTTTTCTTCTAACCCATTTTTATCTTTGGCATCTCACCTTCACACACTCCTCCCAGGTTATTATACCACATCTCTACAGACATTCTGGAAAGATGGTTTTCACACTTTGGGGCACTTGAGAACACCCAAAGTATGTTTTTAAACACAGACTGATGGACTCCACTCCCAGAGTTTCTAGAGCAACTCAGTGAGAACTTACATTTCTAACAAGTCCCTAGGTGATGGTTTTATTACTATTCTAGGAACTGTGCATTGTGCTCAAAGCAGTACAGCTATTTAGTTCTACTGTGAGGAGATACCATATATTTTTCAAGGTACCACCAACCATTTTAACCAAATCCGCATGCCTATGATGATGACACATCAACACTGTCTAATCACGGTAGGATATTCTTGTTGTTTTTCCCATTTAATCATCTTAGCTTCTATAGATAATGAAAACAGTAATAACACTAGAAATTGTATTTGCAGCCAATAAAGAAAACGCTATCATTTATTAAACACTGGCTATTGCTAGGCATTGCCAAGGCCCCTGACACTGGTGACTCTCATTTGCAGGTGTCCGTGTACTACCACTGGATTATAAACTCTCTGGGAGAGGAGATAGAAGCTTTATAACCCTCACAACTTCTAGCACAGTGCTCTGTTCATAACACATGTTCAGGAAAGTTTTAACAAAGGAAGCAGTGAATGTCATATTGGAAATTAAAAATAAAGCAATGATGCCCCATTCTGTAAGCTACACAAAACCATTATGTGGGAGGCAACCTTCCAGGAGAGCTCTACCAAATGCCTATCAGGGGCAAAGTTTTATATAAAGTCATATTTTATATCACTTTTCACTTGCAATCAAGGAGGGGAAGTAAGGCAAGTATATAAATAATTATATCCCAAGGTGCACATAAAATAAAACAATACAGACAAACTGCTATGAGAGTCACAACTTAATATTAGGGAGATGGACCCAGGATAGTACATCACAAAATCACCTTCTGTCCTTACAAAAACATTTATATTTGTTGCCTTTATTTCTTGGAATCCTAAAATTTTATCAATGGGACACACCCTGAAAATAAACTTTCCCCTAACCATCTGGTCTGTGGATGAGGAATTTGAAGTCCTGTGAAAAGTAAACAGCCAGAGATCACAAAGTGAATCTTAGAAAAACCACATTGCTAGACTCCTAGACTAGTGTTATTCCTAACCAGTGAAAGTGGTGGCAGGTGAAGTTAGTCTCCATGCAGCCACCATTGGTCTGAATTATAGCAGTCCTAGAGACACATATTTACATTGTTTAAAATTAAAAAAAAAAAAGAAAATCCTTTACTAACTCAGGGCTCAAACCAGATTTAATCAGAATAATATAACAAGTCTACATTTCTCAATAGAATTAGTAAATGCATTGCTGATATTAAAAGCTCTGGAAGATGGCCTAACTTGTTCTGGATATAAATATAATTTTTCTTTTTCTGTACTTTTGGAAGAATCATTTCCTTTCTGCATATACCTGCATATACCTTTATATAGAAAGCAGATTTAAAGATTCATTTATCTTCCTTTAAGGAAGAAAATATTGCACAGGGAGATTATGAAATTCAATATTTTGAGAGCTTAGTTAAATAGACACATTTTAAAAGTTGAATATGAGGTGTCCCCTTAGGATGAGTTTTCCTATCAATATAGGATATATGTGCTATACATCAGGTATATACTGAAAATAAAACCTCAAGGTCCATTTATTCTGGACTCCTCCCTTATAGGTTATATCCCCGGTTCACTGCAACTTGAAATAGGTCTTAAGATCCCAGGTCAACAAGAGAGAAGAAAGAAGGAGCAGAGTTTGGACTGTTCACAGAAAGAATATGGTAAAACAAAAGACTCATTAAAAACACAATTATCTTCTAAGTGGGGGGAGAAATGATTCTGCAGATGATAATTAGATTCTTCCTGAAGTTCACTTCTTGTCCACATATTTCTTTGCACATCAACATAAAGTTCCGTTAATTTGTTGAGAAACATTATAGGTACAGCTCACACCTTTATATAGCCATATCAGAAAAACCATCTGAGGCTCATGAAATCCTGTATAATGAGACCCACCTTTTAGAAGGAGAGCTGGCTCTGGGAATAGGCATATCTTGATTATCTGAGGGGCACACAAAGTCCTTGACTTCCCCCAAATGTATTACTTTCAATTAGCTACAACGCTGACCTCCAAATGTACTTGGCTTCCTAATTCTGCCATTAGTCATTCCTTTGAGTTAGGTATTAACCATCAAAGGTCACCATTAAAGTGTATACATGCTATGCTGAAGGGGAGTGTGGACCATTAACATCCATTTACACATTTGCCTGGATTTATTAAACTCATAAGCTGTCACTTGAGAGCACAGCCTATAAGGAACAGAATGCACAGGACAGGTAAAATCGGCCCAGGGAGGGGGAGAGTGGGGGAGACAGAGAGGGAAGAAAAAGGACAATGCCCTTAATGGAATATCCGCAAATATCAAACGGGGCAACCTCAAACTTGACCACCATAAACCCTAGCAAAAAAATATTTAGGAACAAGTTGCCAAGTAAAATAAATTCAGTAGGCTCAGTATATTGCTCGAGTACATGAATCCTGAAAGACTCATTTTATTTTGTTTGTTACTCATAATTAGTAAGGTAAATACACAAATCAGGACCTTGGAACTAAAAACCCAAAAGAGTCTAATTGATGCTTTATCACATTTTGGATTTCAACCACAGATTTATTCATAAATTAAGGTGTATAGAATGTATCTGTTAGACTGAATGCAAGACTATGGGAACAAATCTGAAATCAAATAATTTAATCTTTCTGCCTCATTTTATCCATCTGGAAAAAAAAATAGCTATAGCTATTTCCTACCAATTCTCACAGGGTTGGTACAAGATTTAAATGAGCTTCGCAATCTTTTTTGAGATTCCGTAGAAGCTGCTTGCAATATATCAAAGTATTTAAACTGTGTTCCCCATTGTATAAATTCAAAGTACTTGTCAGCACCCCATGAATGTTTTACTAAGGTCACCTGAAGGAAACACATTTATTCCAGGTTTCTATTTTCCACTCTAATCTATATAGAGTAAAGTTTTTGATCTTATCAGCTGTTTGATCTTGGCAGTTATAATCAAGGAGTTTCCTATAAAAAGAAAGAAAGGGCTACGCACTCCTGGAGACTTTCAAAAACACTGCACTAAGAAACTGGAGACCCACAGTCAGCCCTTCACTTTTCTACTGCTTGGGCCACTGAGCAGGACCCTAGGATTCCCTTCCCCAAGAGATGGTGATGCGTAACCTGGCCCCTGTGTAACTTTCCCATGTTCCCGGGTACTATTGTCCTGCTCCCTCCCTGTGCCCCAGCCCAGCAGGCCTTCTTTCTGTTCCTCAAACACTCAAGCTACTTTCAGCTTTAGTGTCTTTGCACCTGCCTATCCTTACCTATCACCTGGGGTATCCCCCTCTGTCAGATCTTGGCCTCACTGGCTCTTTCTTCTCATTCAAGTCTCAGCTAAAAAGTCCTCTTTTCTGAAGCAATTTTCCTGACTGGCTGCCCCACTGCCCTGCTGTTTCCTATCACCACACCCAGGGGTTTTATTGTTTCCCTAATCTTCAACAGCTATCTGATCTTATCTTACTCATTTATTTATTTTCCACCTCCCACTAGAAGATGGTCTCCATGAAAGCAGGGACCTGGTCTGCATTGAGAAAGGCTGAGAATCCAGCATTAAAAACTAAAACAGAAGAAAAAGTGACCTGGACCCTGTCGACCTTGGCAAATATTTACAGAAGAAATGAAAGAAGTATCTTGGCACTGGGAGCCAAGTATTCTTTGCAGCTATACTCCTAACTAAATCTGTGACCTTTGTCAAATCCATTGATGCTAAGAGCTTGGATTCTTTGTCCTACAAATGGATACATGAAGCATATGTGCTTCTGCTCCGCCCTGCTGCACCCATGATGGGCATCTTTAGTTGATCTTGTCACTTTTCCACCAAACCATATGGGCTTCACATTCTGTGTCAACACAGCACTCCAAGCAGCCACGATTAAGACTTTGCTGATGGCATCTGAAATAACACGTTTTCTCCCACCACCTCACTAGATGATCTCCAAGGATCCTTTAACAGGTTCTGCTCAGGTATCTATGATTTAAGAAAAGGGCCAAAGAAAATCCTATATTAAAGTCCCTTCTAAGTCAAAAGTCATATGTAAAAATTTTCCCAAGCCAAATCAAGAATGCCAAAAAATGGGGGCCTAGAAAGAGGGCAGCAAGAAGCACCAATAGGAAATCTAAGCTCACAACATTGTAAGATGGCATGAATTGCTCAGAAAGACACCACGTGATGACGACTAACGCCATATTTTCCCTCTCTTCTTAAAGTCTAAAAAGGCCACATAAGACTTTTCAATACCATAAGAACAGTAAATTCACTAACATGGTCTTGTTTTTGTTTTTATTTTTGTTTTCCAATTCAAAATCCCATTCTGGTATAACAGTTAGTATGAGTTTGTTGGAGTCCTACTGGTAACTGCACTTTCTTCAGTAACTGGTAACTTCAGTAACTGGTAACTGTACATCTCTACTTTCTCACCTCTCTCAAGGTGATGAGGTTCAAGCCTCATCATCTCTCACCAGTTTGGGCTTTGAGCCTTTTCTAGTCTGGCCTCTGCTCGACTTTTACTCCTAAAGGCATGAGACTGCAGTTTATCAAATAAAATCCTTGCCTCTCAGACCATATCTCTCCCCAACTAAAAACAGTTCAACACCTTCCTTTCTCTTTTATGGCAGTACCTACACTCTTGACCCCGATCCATTGAGCCCTTCCTGATGTAGCATGCCTCGTCACTTCCCTTCTTCCCTCCAAACCCTACTCCAAGGCTTACTTCTCTCTCTGTTCAGTGTCTTCCTCCCTGTCCTAACCAGACTGACTCAGACAAGGAGACCAGACTCACAGGCCACCTCCCCTTCAGGTCTTCTCCATCTCTAACCCCATCTGCAGGCAGAGAGGTGAGTCTTTTTATGAAATCACATTACACTGTGTCTATGCTAATCACCTATCACATTATCTTATATTTCATTTTCCCTCCTCCACTAGACAGAGTTCTTAGACAACAGAAATGCTGACTGTTACCCCTGCCTCCTCTGTAGCTAGTGCAGTGGCCTTCATGAAGCAGGTGTTTGTAAATGCGAACTAAAAAGTAAATTTCTGAAATGTGACCAGTTAACTACTTCGGTGGTCGACTTTCTTTGAAGTTTTTCTTTTTTTGTTGCCGTAAGTCACCAACACCTAGCAGAGTACTCACTATGTATTATACACTCATTAATGAATTTTTTTAAAAAGATTGTATCCATTTATTCGACAGATCACAAGCAGGCTCCCCACTAAGCAGAGAGCCCAATGCAGGGCTGGATCCCAGGACCCCAGGGCCACAACCCGAATCTAAGGCAGAGGCCTTAACCCACTGAGCCACCCAGAAGTCCCTCATTAATGAATTTTAAACACATTATTTTCATGTAATAAACACAGAGTTATTTACCAATCTTTCACATACTTTTAAAACATTCACTCATTCTATCTGCATCTGGATTAGAACGACTAACACATTCATTTTACAAATGAGAAAACTGAGACAGAGAGAGACCAGGTCATGTGCCCAGATGACACAGCACAAAGGTGGTAGAACAGGATATGACCCATGTGGCTCTTCGAACGGAAGCATGCATTATATACAGGAATAAACTATGGCTGAGTCCTCCGATTATCGTATCGGGCAGAACCAGGCAACTAGCAGAACTAGGCAACTCCTTGTCAGCTCTTTTAACCTCTATATTCAAAAAGCCTTTCTTAAAGCCTTTCTCAAGACCTTCTCCAGAATAAAGAGTGAAGGATAAGAGCTCTTTGAGAAAGGCTGGAAGAAGAGAAAGCAAAATACACAGAACTCTGTACTCCCTTGCTAGGCAACATCTGCTTCCCTCCTTCCCCTTCACTTGTGATGTATTGGCACATAAGCAGCATTGATACTCATGAGAAAAATTACAGTCATCAAGGTTATCTCCCCAAGAAGCAACTCTCTTTCTTTATTAATATGCTTCAGATTGTTGCAACACTACAAAGCCAAAAATAAGTTTTCTTTGATCAATAAATTGTAGGCTGAGAAAGAAAATACTAATTTTCCATTTCTTTGAGAACCAGCACTAACATATAACAGCTTTCCAAAAGGGTTCTCAGAAACCTGATATAGAATTATCTGAAATTACACTAGACCATCCCTACGAGATCATTTTGTTCTCTGCCACTTTAGAGAGGTGTCTTCTGGACTTGGCAGGCATTTTTTTTTAATAAATCTTTGTGTAAAGATATATCTTTCTATTTTAGTGTAAGCTTGGCAAAGAAAGCATAATGCATTTCCAAGTCAGTCCCTAAGAGAAAGATTGTTGAACTCTCTCTTCCCTGTCAATTCTGGGCTTCAAAACATGCCCCTTTCACCTCCAGAAGGAACTTCATTTTTAACCCAGTGCAGAAAGAAATGAAGGCTTGCCTTTCATGCAATAAAATGTGTATAATATCAAACAGCCTACAAAGTGGAAGAATGTCATGAATAAATATGAATAGTCATGATAAAATAACACAACTGTGTTGGTGGCATATTTAATCATATACTGAACCAGAGAGGTGGTATCAGATAGTCGAAAAAGAAGTGGATGGACACTTAGTCCTAGGATTAGAGTTGTGGTGCTCATTTTGCCAAAAATTTTGGTCACTTATTTAAACTCTCAAGGTTTCGTTGGTCATCCAGTATCCAGTATTTCAGCATACTCAACTAGGGATGATTTTTGTCCCCAGGAGACATTTAGCAATTCTGAATACATTTTTATGGTCACAAGTGGAGAATGGGGGAGGGATGCTAAGAGCATCTGGTGGTTAGAGGCCAGGAATATCGCTAAACAACCCTCAAGGCACGGGCAGCTCCCCACAAGAAAGAATTATCTATTTGCTCTTGTTGGGAAAACCTGCTCTAAAATGAAGTAGGATTAAATAAGCCCCAAAGATTCTATCATCTTTGTGATTCTATGAGGTATGGTCCAAGTACCAGACCCATCCCTTTCTCATTTCTATAAGCATCAGGGATTTGGCTTTTCATCATGTTTCCTTCTGTGCTTCTTTGTTTAGGGTCCCTAATCCCTGTGAGGAAAGGTCACAGAGATAAACCTTAAAAAAGGCAGGAAGTTAACTGATTCAGTGCATCACTCAACGAATATTTATTGAGAGCTTTCTGTGTTCTGATCATTTTGTGAGGCTCCACCATACAGTTATGAACAACTGATGCATCACTTAACAGTATTCCTGAGATCTAGTACCTCTAAAACTAGTTTCTGGATTCGGTGGGTTAAATTCTTCAAATTCCACAAGCTGTCTATTGAATAGTGACAGCCAATTTGCTATCATGCATGCTTACAACAGTTACCAAATAAAACATTCTTGTGATAAACCTTAAATTCTTAGTAATTTCAAAGATAAGAAAATCTATTTGTTTCCACAGATGTGTGTTTTCATGTGAAATTAATTATAATAAAGTCAGGCTAATTGGAAGGCCAGACTATTAGGAAGAAATTTTTGAATTATAAAATATCTAAAGGGAATTTTTTTGGTGCTATTTTACATTCCCAAAGCACATTGGGAAAAAAAAAAAAGCTTCTACACATAATATCTCACATCTTTAAATCCACCCTAAAGTAAGTGTATAATGCTTTTTATTTGATCCATTTCATAGGTCATAAAATTGAGGTTCAGAGACAGAGTACCCTGAAACAACACTGCCAGAGAACTGGAGTGATGGAATGCCTTAATCAATCAGTACTAATGATTTATAGCTACTGTATCAAAGTACCAGCTCAAGCATGCCCCTGTGGCAATCACAGAAATGGACCACATACATCTCCTGCTGCAGGCCCAACATCCCTGCCCGTTATCTCTCTGAATCCACAACCACATTCACACAGAGCCCTTGCTTCTCCTGGAATGTTTCCAGCCAATGACTGCACAGGCTCACTCCGATGGGACAGGACTCCTCCAACAGATGACTTGGGCTTGAGTGCTCTGCATCAAACTGCCCCAAACTTTCTTGGAATTGTGCAGCAGTCTGAGACTTTTCCTACTCAATCTGCCTTCCTTCCTCCCCTTCTCTCATAGGTGTCAGACCAACATTATGGTCTGAAGCCTTTCCCTGCTACTACTGCTTCCTCCCTTTAAACCTTCACAGATGTTCCCCTCAATAAATCTTCTGCATGTATAATCCCCATCTCAGCAACTGCTTCTCAAAGCATCTGAGCTAACACAGGCCTTTTCTGCTTCATAAAAGAATAAGCATCGTCAGAGGGCATACCATGTGCTATGCCATGGAATAACTGCTGTGTAACTATCTCATGTAATTTTCAAAACAACCCTGTTAGGTGCACATGTATTATTATTCCGAGTTTATAAATGAACAGCTGTCCCAAGATCTCTCAGCTATTTCCTGGTAAACCTAGGCTTCAATTTAGACAGTATGACACAGTAGACCCAAGTTCTCTTACCCACTATGCTACACTTCACCAACAATTTTATTTATTGCAGGTAAACATTAATACTAAAGCATGTTTAATTCATTCCCTAATTAAAATTCTTTTTTCAGCATCACTGTGCTATTTTTTTCTTTCACTATAATTTATTTTCTATTTTTAAACTTATTTTTAGATTTCCAAATACATGAACGTGTTCTTATTCTAACGTAATCAAACAAAACAGAGGCAGAAACACTATTTATAATCAACTAAGTACTGACCATGGCTTTTGAGGAGGTAAATTTCAATGAGTAGTTCCTTATCTGAATTATTCTTCATCCCAAGTGAGTCTAGTGCTATGATATCTGAACCTACAATTTGAATCCTGGTGTTCAGCTGTGAATAAATGGTGAGCCACGGGTGCCCAAAATTTAAAGAAGAGACTCAAAGGGAAATGCAGCCCTTATTATTAAGAATAAATACATATAACTGCAGTGAAGAGTCCATCCTTTAAACGAGATAAATGTCTATGTAGGTGTCCTCAGATTTTTTTTTAAAGCCGAAGTAGACATTGCTCACCTCTCAGAAATCATTTTTATAGACTCTGAGACTAGCCCAGCCTCCTGAGTTAGACTCCCAGAACCAGTCCGGGTAGCCTTACTCCTTCAGAGTCTCCTTTCTGTGATCTCTCCTTTATTGTGCAAATTCAACTTTGGTCACCTACACACTCTTCTTTAACAAAAGTTACTTATTTTTAAGCCTGTGATCTTGGATCTCAGCTTCAAGGTCTTTCTGGAGTTTAGCTGGTATGACTTTGTTATTTGCAAATGCAGGTTAACTCCTGTACTCTCACTTGATGCTAATGCCCTTTACTTCTCATTCAAAGTTTCAGAATATCTTCTCTCAGCAAACAGAAAAGGCACGGGTAAGGCGGCATTCCCTTCTCTAGTGCCACATTTCAACTTGATCTTTTCACTCTTTCTGTCAAATTCAAATGTCACTCACTATTCATGTGCATGGGGAGGATTTCTAATATACACTTCTTCGGCTTCTTTCAAAATTGCTTCAATTTCTCTCAAGTCAAAGGCCTTTTCAACCTTTGGAAATTATCTATGGAATCCATTAACATGACTTAGTACACAATACAGATGCTATTGAGGGTTCAAGAGAAAAGAGAGTAGGTAAAGTTAAAAATAAAAAAGGAAGCAAATTTTTAAAAAAGCAAAAAAGAAAAACATTTAGATATGGGATTTTTTCATGATAATTCTAACTTATGTGAGCGAAACCTCTGCATATTTGTTCCTTCCTTATGAAAGTGAACTCTTATAGTCACAAGCCAATTTTAACAGATGTCTTCTCTAGCAGACATTAATAATTATTTTCCAATAATGCAAGTGGAAAGTTCAGTAAATTTAGCCCTCACAAGTTGGCAATTGAGTTTTTAAATATGAGAATTTTCTAAATTAAATTCTGATTTTTCCCAAGTAAATAAAATCTATTTGCGTCTACCTCTGCCTTTGTAAATTTAAGCTCATAATTTAAAATCATGTTTCCAAAGAGTTTTTCCACACTGATATGGGACATACTCAAAATATTAAATGAATGAAAAGAGCACAGTACATTACTGCACATACACTATCAGTTTGATCTTGTCAGTATGGATGGATAGATGGATAGAATTAAAAAGTTTGGCAGTAACAGGAAATAAACAAAATGGTCTCTCCGGGAATTGATGTGGCTCTTTCAGTGATGGTTGAGGAAGGGGGAGAGTCATGATGTTTAAAGACTGGGGATCATTTGTTTAGGGCTAACAAAGGATACAGATCTTAATCATGTCTCCGGCCACATCCCTGAAAGGAGCAGAAAGGGGATACAAGCTTGTTCAGATGCAGCCTTTCTCTATACTGATTTTCAGAACCTTATTCATGTCTCATAAAGCTTCTAAATAAAAATATTTATTTTTAAATATTTAATATTTAGTGGTCTATGAGTTTTATGTCCACCATCTCTGTACTCATTCTGTTTTCCAAAACCAAGGATAAGACAGTTAACCATGGTTGTCTTTGGAGGGGGAGAAGAATTCGCTCGCAAGTTTCTTGAAGTTTTCAACAATGAGTATGTGTAACTTTCACAGTTAAAATGCCATAGGTAAGATAAAAGATTATATGAATTTTACATAAGATTAAGGAGGCTGATACTTTTTTCATATGTATTTAACTTCTTAACGGGGTGAATATTCTAAACCTTTAGGGCAATCCTAGAGATAGACATGAAATAATGCACCCTGGCTCCACCACTGCCTGCACAGGTGAGCCCCTCTGTGCTTCACGCTTCCCCCCCCCCCCCCGCCACCGTCCCACAAAAATGGTTTATATGACATTAACTTCTCATCTTCACTAATTCTCCATCCCAGTTAAGCCTGACAGTCCCGGGTCAATAAGTCATTTTCCAGGCAATGGCTTGTCTCCCTCCTCGTTTCCCACTCTCCCTTGGACTCTTACACACCGCTGCCTGAAACTGCCTATTTTGACAACTCATTCAATGCTGCTTCCAACCCCCGAAGATGTACATCTCTTTCAGGATATGATTTGGAGATCATGGAATTAAATTTTTTTAAACTTAAAACACTGTTTTCCAAAGAGCAGCAGCATCTCTCTCTCTTTCATCGACTCTTATTACCATGTGCTAATTTGACTATGGTGCATTTGGAAAGAGGCCATTGTCATGATGTTATATCAATTTGGCCCATATCTCTTGATGCCACACCTCTGCTCTAATTGCTCCATTCATACTGTGAATTTCCCAATCTTCCCTTAGGAAGGTTCCCTGGAATTTCAGAAGAGCAGCATGATGCCAGATTGTATAGATTGGAACATTTTCAATTCGCGAGATTCAACTGGCAATATTAAAGAATTAATTATAATGAAAATGCACAGAAACCGAGTCTTCAGTGAATTCCATCTGGGAACAGTCTTTTCTTAGGCCTCATATAATTTTTTGAACGAACTTAGTCTCCTATTTTCTCTTTCCTTCATGTAATGTGAACAATCGAATACTATGAGATATGGACCTAAAAATTTGATAGAGGCTGTCATCAGATTTCAGCTTGTTCTCAAAACAAATGATTACCCTCCCCTCAAAATGTGTCTACATATCTAGCCTATATTCCAAATGTACATGAACATTTTTTTCCCAAAGGCCTGACTTACATCTTAACTACTCTGAGATGTTATTACAGACATATAAAAGGACTGAATATGACTCAATAGGAAACTGCCAACGATTTACACATCTTTTATTGAGTTAAAACAGCTATTAATCTAAGTGGGAACAATCTATTACCATTTACCACAGTGAAGTGAGAAGGATAAAGACTATGGTATTCATACCCTGCCAAACAAAATTCTTTGCTGTTTACCTGAATGATTTTTTAGGTACATTGGCTCATCTCTCATGTTTAGAAACAATGATGAAGTTGTTGCCAGGAAAACAGCTTCTGTGTGTCATATATGGATTAGCCTTCTGCTTGCCCTGCAAGTTCACTGTCAATCATTTTAATGTCCCAGCCTAACATACATTTTGCAGTGTGTATTTTGGTGTCAACTCACAATATGGCAGAATAAAGAAAAAAGTGACAAGGTAATTGATATCCAGTTCATGTCGAGACATCCAAACATATGGCCAAGTGAACAAATTAATAATTCTAATGCAGAAATAAAGGGACACATTACTTACATTAGTAATTTGGATAAGGCATGATAAAAGGAATGAAAAAAATAATAAAGTGCATGATAAGACAAGTTAATTCAGTAATTACATTGTACAAGTATATAAAACAGTCTCATAAAATTACCATATCTCATCCACTTAAACAGATTATATTTGAGCATTAAGGTTCACTCAAAAAGCCCATGTTTTACGAATTCTGTAACTTAAGAAAGAAATTGAAGTACCCAAATCTACATCTGTTATTTGGAGTGCAGACTGGATATATACGTTAAAACAAACAACAAATGTAGATACCAAACACAGGACAGAGGAGAAACCTGAGCCTAGAGAAAGGACTTGGGTAATCCCTTACCCATAGAAAATGGCTATGAACTCCTACTGGTTTTCTTAGTTAGTCCTTCCTCCCTGTAACACAGATCTTTGAGTAAGTTGACAATGTAAGAGGTCACCTTGGGTTTTCTTGCTCTTTGCAACTTAATGAATATGCTGGGTTTTTATACTATTAATAATAACTGTATCTAGAAAGAAAAGAGCTATTCCTTGGACAGATTATCACACAACTACTTAGACTCATCAATAGTTAAAACCAACATCACTGATACCTTGCTCAAGGTCCAATGTGTAATCATTTTCCTCTTATGGATTATTAAAGAACAACAGCATATAAATTTGTGATATTGTTTATAAGTAAGAACAGTACACATAAATAAACCAGAATAGGAGGGGGATGTTTGTAGAAACATTCCTGCAAAATTATTTAAAATAATAAAATACATTTAAAACATTCTTTGAAAACATAAGTTCAGCAATTTTTTGTCAGCCAAAATTCTTTGTTTGTTTGCATCTCATCAAAGAAGGCTACTCAAGGAATTACTCCTTTTCTCCTGAGAGAGAGATAATGAGAGAAAGAACAGAGAAGAATCTATGCCAGGACAAAACAACCAATCAAAGGAAAGAATGCATTTGCCAGCCACATTGCTGTCTTTTCTGCCATCTTTCTTTTTCTTACAATGAAGTACAAGTTCTCAAATACAGGAAAATAGATGTATGAAAAATTGTTGTATACAAATTGTCCATTGAGTAGAGATCCCTTGTCTTTTTCTGAGTCTTCTCTCAAAACCGCTTTGGTTAGAATCAAAGAAGACAGTATACTTTCAGCTCATGAGAACCTAGATTTAGAAAATGAAGATCCCAAGCGAAAGAAAACTATATTAAAGAATGCACAAGGTAATGAAGTCAGTAAGTAGCACAGGTGGAGCCCACAGAACTTCCCACTTCCAATTTATTCTGAAAAATTCAAGGATTTTATATGCTTAACTGACCAATCAATTAACCAGACAATCTAGAAATAGATATGTTGTCAGGTGCCTGGGTAGCTCAGTGGGTTAAGTGTCTGCCTTTAGCTCAGATTGTGAGCTCAGGGTCCTTGGATCTAGCCCTGCATTGGATTTCTTGCTCAGCAGGACGTATACTTCTCCTTCCCCCTGCTCCGTGCTTTTCTGACTCCCTTTCTCTCTCAAATAAATAAATAATATTTTTTAAAAAAGAAAAGAAATAGATATGCTGAGTGCCAAAAATATGCATGTTGGTTCATAACATAATTAGATTAAATGAGTTCCAGAATTGATAAAGACTGAGGGGTGAACTTAGAGCGAGGGGTACTTTTCAAACACCGATTCTTTCTTCATTTCCTAGTATGGATCCTCTCAAAGGGATGGCTCCGATCGGTTAGGCACACGCTTCTTATGTTATGTCTTTATTGCTGACAAATAAAATTAGACTGTTTTGGCTCAAGGAACAGGCCTCCAGTCCGTCTACATTGCTACCCCCCAGTAAACACAGATGAAAGAGGCCAAGAAAGTCTGTTTTATTTTTTCTGATGTAACAACTCTAAAATTTAGGATGTTTGAGATTTGTCACCAGATTCAGTGGTAGACAATAAGACATACAAAAATACAAGCCACAGGGCAAAGGCTGGGTAACAACCTCTCTCCTTTGGGGGCCCTAAGCCTCTTCACCCCTCCCTACCCTATGGTTTTGACATATGGTAGTTAGTTATCCAGGTGAGTTAGAAGAAATCGGTGGGAGACAAGTTAGAAAATTATTCTAAGTCTGGAGTTCACAACAATTCTTTATTTAAACTGCTCTTAAAGACAAAAAATAAAAACTTTTCCTAACTCCATGAATGAGGGCACACCATATGGCCAATAAAACTCTAATAATCTGCCAGCCAAAAGACTTCTGTCTTCACTTCCATTACTCTAAGGCCTTACGGACCACACATGTGGTAGGGAGTGGGGAACATGACAGTCACTAGCATTTCTAGGGCAAAGTTTGGGAAATGCTGGTACCACAATTAAATATTGGAAAACCAAAGAATGGATATTCTATTCACTTTAATTATTAGGGTTAAAGTGAGAAATTAATTCTATTTAAAGAGTTTAGAGGACTTGGATTCAGGCAAACCAACATTCAGAAGCAATATCTGTTTCACTGTTTGATGCTCAGGACTGCTCTTTATAGTTTTCTTATAAAATGTCCATTTTTCTACTGTATGCAACATTGGTCAGTTTACACTAATATAGGGAAACAAATAAGAATTTCAAGAATCTTTTAAGCTGAGTCAAAATTACTGTTTCTTGGTGAACATTTCATTACTCTGCATCCATTTTATCAAATGAGAGCTGCTGAGTTATAATTAGTTCTTGGGGGTTCTGTCCTCTTTACTTAAAAAAAAAAAATTAAAAGCCTTTAAAAGTGTTCTGTTTGCCCATAAGGTTTAGCTGCATTAAATAGATAGTGCCTTACCACTTTCCAATATACAGTAAAAATACCATAAACTTTTGCTATTAGTTAAAAAGTCAAAAACTCAGCAAGAAGTCCAGTTTTTCCTCCCAACTCTCCATTAATGAAGGTTTCAGCGTTAATTGCCTTTTCATTAAAAATTCTTTAAAACCCTTTCTTAACATCCCGTACAAAATCAAATTAGCTACTAAGCTTTGGAACAATCTTAGTAATTCTGTTGTGGACGCTCCTGTTCATTATTTGGATTGGTGAGATTAAGGAACAAATGTGTGCCTTTCAGATACTCTAGAAGACTAACTTAATTTTTTTTTTTTTTTCTTTTTGGGCATTATTATGGAGCTCCTTTATTCAGGCCTTCTCTGAAATGAGTCATATTAGGCAGAATCCTATTACCATGGGCACTGATTTAAAAAAAAAAAAAAAAAAAAAGCCTACAGTATAATGAAACTATGCTCAGCCCCCAGTCTTGCCTATTGAAATTGATTTTGTTCATTTGTTCTCACAAATATGAAAACCTACTATGTGCAAGGCACTAGTCATCAAGCACTCTTCTTGCTTAGACAGATATTCATATCTTCATCCATGACTTGTGCATGTTTCTTATTGAGCTACATATTTCTCTTCTAAAAGTAGAGATACAGTATAACATCACTGGATTACAAATGAGGCAATTCAAGTAAAGCATTTAGCACAGTGTAAAGCCCTGTGCTGGCTATTGTGGGAAAGGCAAAGATTATCCTCACATTCAAAATGCCTACAGCCAAGTAGGAAAAAAATAATGTGCAGCAACATCTGCATTGAAGGTAGGGAGAACGATGATCTTAAATGATATCCAGAAGGGGTGCTAGAAGGCTGAAGAGAGAGGGAAGGATGAGGGTGAAAAGAGGACAGAAAGAAATAGCCCTTGGCTGCCTTCTGTAGGTCAAGTCCTCTGCTGGGTAACTGAATGGTTTCACATCAAAGAAGAGATTAGGTTATCCATGAAAACCTGACAAGGGTCACCAACAAGAGCTGGATGCCTTAAAGATGAATCGGACTTGAATGTTTCCATGTGGGTGTGGCTCACAAGGACCACGGTGGAGTTAGACAAAGATTAGATTTTGTTGTTCTACTGTGGGCACTTAATTTCATCTCTCCAGCCTTGGTTTCTCACTGGGAAAGACGCATATTGATACCTCCAGTATTCTCCAAGCTTTCTGAATAAACTGCGGTAATTCATGAACATCTTGGGCCCAAGCCTGGAACATTCTCAAGAATTATTACCTAGTAAAACTGAGAGGAACACAAGAGAGTTAGGCCTTCATATTTAACTTTCATTCAATACATTATGTTGAATACTAATTGAAATTCTCATAAAGGCATTTCATTTATATATCAGAGCAATATCAAAAACAAATACAGTAACCCTTCAAATCTTTATTCCTCCTTCCAGCCTCTCTCCCGGACATAGGATTCACACTTAGAACACAACTATTTATTGATCCTGCAGACATGCCCCTTATATTCAAAACCAAATGTATGTTTCACTGGCATCAACTTGTTTTGTTTTGTGTTCTCTGTCTGTATCAGGGGCTTCATCTCCCATGCAGCTTTGCAGCTATTCCCAAATTCTCCCATACCCTGTCTACCACACATGCCCTCTCACTGATCATGCCTGAAAAATGTCTCTTAAATCGCTCTTCCACTTTCTTCATCTCTGTTGCCACAGCCCTAGTGGAGCTTTCATTGTCTTTCACCTGGAGTACAAGCACTGATATAGCATCACAATCCCACTGGATTCTTCCTGCTCTAATAATCCCTTTTCACATGCCCAAAGCTAATTTTCCAAAATATAAGTTTAGTCATGTCAGCCACCTGCTACAAACATTTTCAGTAGCTTCTTTGTACCCCTAGAATTAAGTCAAAATTCCTTAGCATGTAGGTACTTTAGGACTCCAAATTACTCTTCTAGCTCCATTTCCCAGTAAATTAAGCCCCCTCTCTAGCAATTCAGTTTATTGTCAATACCGTCAATATGCCACCTACATTTATCATTTCCATGTAGTTCCTGCCTTTTCATTTCCTTATTTTTCAGGATAGAATTCAAAGGTCATCTATTCTCAAAGACAGTCCCTTTCACCCAGCAGCAGAGGAGGGTCCCTCTTTTCTGTGCATCACTCTACAACCTTCTGAAACTTAGTTTACTTTTCCATAAAATGGAAATAAAGGAGCCCTACCCAGAAAAAAGAACACAGTTTTACAATGTTTATTTAGTACTGAAAAACTATCGGTCAACATAGTAACAGTGCCAGGCATTGAGCCAAGAGCTTTATGGACGTTATCTCATTTGGTCGTTAAAGATTAAGCAGATACCACAAGTTAGTTATTCTTATTAAAAAAGAAAGAACAAAAAACAAGAAACAAGAGAAAAAGACAGAAAACCTTGTTCGCACCATCTCCATCTATAATACGCCCCCTCCTCCAAGCTGCCTTAACACCTACTAATCCTTTGATCACTTCTACACATTGTATTCTTTTCCCAACTTAACAACACTTAATTACTTGACTTGAACTTGTCCAGCGTATAGCACCACAGGCTGTTAACCAGATATCGAAAATTATGTTCCACAAGGTGAGGTGTTAGAGTCACATTTGAAGGGTTAAACTGTATTAATTAATTATGTAAGTTAAGATTCCTCAGGAGGCTTGGAGCAAAGCACCAATTCACAGAGCAGGAGGAGAATGAAACAAAAAGAACCTAATTAGCCATGTAATTAACTCTTTCAGTGATGTGGTGATAACATGATAACAATAAAAGTGTTATGAATATGTTTAAGGAACATCACGGTATCCCTTAAACATCCTCAAGAATATAACAATACTGGGATGAGGACGTGGCCTCTTCAGCCAAAACGTGTGGATTCATTTACACTACGTCACTGTGTTACAAACATTTACTGACCCTCTACTACTGAGGCTACTTTTTTCTAATTAAATATATTATATCCAAGTATCTGGAAATACAGTATCTGACAAAACACATTTTCTTTATAGTTTTTGATAGGCAGCAGATCTAAAAGAATTCCAAGGAAAAAATGTGCTTTGTGAAAGTGGCTTATTTCATTTTGGAGACTAAATGCATTTGCAGAAAGAATTACATTTTGTTTGGCAATTTATTTTATTGACAAAACATATTTCATCACATATTCCATCACATTCAGTAGACAAATGCATGTTGTCAAATACCCTATTTCCTGCCTTTGATGAAAAACACATATTTTTTAGAATCCATATTTTTTAAATGGTTGGAGTTCTACAGATAAGCTCCATTTGCTCTAAATTGGTCAGGGGTGTCTAGATTTGGATTCTATCCTAAGTATACGACTTCTTTCAATATAATGTAAATTAACCTCAGAGGGAATATTGATGTCCATCTTCACCATAGAAACATCGAAATTCAGTTTACACTGTAACCATTATGATAGGTTCCTTTTGTCTAAACATAAAACTCAAATGGTTCGCATACACTCGCTAGCTGCTGAAATGCAATTATCCTTTACAAGGTAGCACACATACAAGGTAAATATTTAATCTAAACTATTTGTGTATCTGTTTAATGTTGATAATTCAATTATTGTCTTCCTTTTCATATTTGCCCTCATACCCGATATATGTATTAAATTATAAATATGTTCTTAGAGGTCAAGAAGCGGATCTGTATAATTTGTTCTGAGGAGCACTCAGCACAGTGCTTTATGAAAATAGGTGTTTAATCAATCCATGTCTGTGGCACAATGGTAATGACTTTTTCCAGCCAAAAACTTTTATTTCCAAAACATTTTGCCTTTTTTCATGTCAATAATCATTTCATGAGGACCTATAATGTGTCACACACTGTAAAAATTTCAAGGGATACAGAGAGATCAACAATCATGGTCCTTGTTTTCAATGGTTTACAGTTTAGAAGGCAGAGTAGGCATAAAGATAAATAATTACAACATGGGCTGATATGACCATGAAGTTTGTGCTGGGTCCACACACATTACAAATGCAGGAGGGATGGTTAAACTGGAGGAAAGCAGGATGTGTTTGCTAAGATGACATGAATAGGTTTAAAGACTGAATGGAAGTTCTCCAGTGGAATGAAGAAAGGCATTCCACGAAGGGAAAAGCAGATGTTATATTACAGAAGAAAGAAGTGTGTGTGTATGTGTGTGTGTGTGTGTGTGTGTGTGTGTCTAAAACCATCATTCTACCAATATTACTTGAGTGTAAAGTATGAGAAGGACCTACCAGAGAAGACATTGAAGAGGTTCACAAGGCCTTGTGTGGAATTTGATGCCTAAGAGCTTGGAAAATCTTATATAAATATTGGGAAAACCACTGATAATTCAGTCAGGGTCAGATTTGCATAGGGAATGGATAGCACAGGTGTGCCAAGTTAAGAGAGCACAATTTCAAAGCCTGCTGAGTTACCAAGAAACATGTAGTGGATATAGGCAAAAGTAGTAGTAATATAAATAACAAGAATGCAAAGATTCTAGGGCGCCTGGGTGGCTCAGTGGGTTAAGCCGCTGCCTTCGGCTCAGGTCATGATCTCAGGGTCCTGGGATCGAGTCCCGCATCGGGATCTCTGCTCAGCAGGGAACCTGCTTCCTCCTCTCTCTCTCTCTGCCTGCCTCTCTGCCTACTTGTGATCTCCCTCTGTCAAATAAATAAATAAAATCTTTAAAAAAAAAAAGAATGCAAAGATTCTAGATATAATTAGAATGTGAAATGAACAGGACTGTGCATAAAGGGTTAAGAAGTAAAGAGTCTCTTGGGCTTTTGCTCTGAGTAACCAAAATTTGAAAACCAGATAATTACAGCTTTTTAAAGTCTCTAAACTTAATCTGCAGACAGAATGAGTTCACAAAACCTCCTCAAAACTTAACTCACTCTTTCACTTACCTACTAATCCAAGTCCACTTACATAATGAGAACTTGTATAAGGCTGATCTTCTAAGTCAGAAACCACAAGATATTATACAAGTAAAGAATAGTGAGAAATAGTCATGCTCTTGTCTCAGAAAAAAGAAAAATACCTACCCAAGTCCAAAATCATTTCAAAAAGGCAGTTTTTACTATAAATGGGAATTGCAGTGGACTGTAAGTCAAAGGACCTAGTCCCAAGATGAGGTCTCATCTAAATAGGGTCTTGATCCAGTAATTCAACATCTACCATATTCAGTTACAGCCTCTGCACAAGGATAGCCACCTGTCCCACATTTCTCATAGTCTTACTGGGAGTATTAAATATTGCAGTTGCATGTTACATAAAGAAAAGTGAAGAGCCCTCTAGATACAAAGCAATATAATCATAAAGTATAGGATAATTGTGTACGATTTTTCAACTTTGCAGTACTTGAGTCTTGCAATTCTAACACTAACACCTTTAATGTTGGCCTTCAGTAGCATTAATTACATCTGGCAATATTTGAATGTAAAAGATCTTTTTATGACGCTTCTGACTTCATGGGCTAGAAGCTGTCTCTGCTACTTCCTATTCTTTCAACCCTTATATTCAATTTGTTGTTAAGCTATACCACTGATTTCTTTGAAATTTCCCTAAATTTACCCTTCATCTTTATTACCATTGCCACCTGCCTATTATTCTCTGTTCTTCTGTCTTCTGGTTGCCCACCCCCTTCAGATATACCTATTCTCGGAATGGTTACTATAAACTCTCACTGAAGTATGAATCTAGACATGCTTCACCCAGGTCAAATGCCCCACATGCTTACAGCTCTAAAGAAGCCATCCAAACCCTACACCATCCTTCTCCCCAGCTTCTCTTATTACCTGTTTATTCTCCACCTATGCACTCATTAATTCTTTTCTCACTTCTATCTGCGTTCCCATGGTTACTTCCACATTAAATGCCTGCCTCTCCTCTTCTACTCAGCTTATCTAAACCTTACACACCTGACCAGGCTCCGTACAAATTTTATCTCCTCACAAAACCTCACAAAGCTTAAAACCACCCCATCTCAGAACGATACAGTCTCTGAACTCATGCACCGGTGCTGGACTGCACCGTATTTAGACCTTAGATATACCATCTATCCAAGCGGTTAAGCACAAAGCCTCCATATCCTCTTCCTTCACTTACTATGTGAATGTGTTATTTCATCTCCCAGTGCCTCAGTTCCATCATCTAGAAAATGGGGAAGGGCAATAATGCCAAATTCAGGGTCACTGTGAGGATTATATAAGCATCCAGTCAAATCTGGCACACAGCAACAATAAACAGGAACTTTTAGTGGTTGATTATTATTATCAGCATCTCTTTTACCTATTTCTGTTCTGATTAATACTCTATCATTAGAAATTGTCATAAGCAAATTCACTTTAGTGGTGTAAAAAAATATCAGATTCTGTGAGTCAAGATTTTAGGCAGGGCACAGGGGTTGGATTGTCTTTGTTCCATAATGCCTGAGACCCCTATTGGGAGGACTGGTAAGTCTGGAGTCTGAATTTATCTCTATTTATGTCTAATTGTGAGATAGAGGAGACCCAAAGGCTACAGTCAGAGTACCTCTATAGGGCCCCTTCATGTAGCCTCATGTCTCACAGTATGGTAGCCAGGTTCCAAGAGGGCAGAGAGTGTCTGGAAAGCAGGCATTCCAAAAGATCCAGGTAAAAGCTTGCCTGACCTTTTCTGACATAGCCTCAGAAACCCATGGGTTGTAAGTGTGTCCCTAAGACCAGTCCAATCATGGGGATGGGAAATACAGTCCGCCTCTTGAACAGGTAGTGGTCAGGCCACATCACAGAAGAGCAAGAGGGATGGGAGATAATACTGTTGCCCCTGTCTTTGGAAAAGACAATCCCCAGCAAGTGATATTGGTGTAAAACTCATTTCTTCTTCAACAGTCTGTTCATCCATAAGTAGTAGTAGAACCCTGCCTGGAATGTAGTTGGTATTTCATAAATAATTATTAAATAAACAAATAATTTCACATGAGTTTCAATTTCATATTAGTGTCTCCTCAGAACTAGACTACAGTCTTCTTGAAGGCAGGGATTATACCATATAGTCTTTCTATATACCAAACAAAGTCAAAAAAAGTTATTAGAATTAAGGTAGATCAATTATAACACTGATTATAATTGGGGACATAATCTAAATCTTGAATTCATTAACTATAGAACAATGACATTCAAAACTTCAAGCAAGGGGAGAGAACCTCTGTATTTTGATTACAGGGTCCATTTTTAGTTATTTTTACATCCTTAGGACTATATATTTGAAAAATGATGCAAGTGATACCTAAACATCTATCTCCAGAACTGCAGCATTACTTTTCTCAATATAAACTAAAGATGAATAACTGTAATTACTGCCTTTTTAATCCTTTCCTACTTGTGTTGAATTTGTGTCACCTTGTAGTATTTAGATCGCGTTCTATTTGCTCTGATTCAGATTCTGAGTCATCAAAATGTTTGAAATAGGTCTGAAAATAGCCTGAATTAATTCTCTGGATTGCTGTTTATAACAGATATACAAGGGAAGCATTTTATAATTTTAAAGGAAAACTTATTTTGTTGCCAAAAAAAAAAAATTGAAAAGTTGTTTCTCAGACCTTAGGTATGTTAAAATGACGTGGCAGAAGCAAAAGAAATAGGAAGAAAGAAAGGTGTTTTATTTACATGGAGCAAAGAGAAAATATTCAACTATTAAAGCACAAGGATCAGAGCCTTCAATGCATTTATCAAGAGCAATTTGGAGGGCCCTCACAGTCTCTAAAATATGGGCTCAAGGAAAATGAAAGTGGTCTACCAACAAGAAGAACAACAGGGAAAAAGGGAGTCTTTGGAGGCAGTCCCAACAAACTTGTGCTAACCACAGACACAGTGGCCAGTGTGCTCTGAGTGAGCACAGCGGGTCTCCTGGGACCAGAGAGAAACAGCATCACTAACTCACATCACCCAGGTGCCACTGGCATCTGAATGGTAGGAATCAGTCACACACTATCTCCATCTGTGCCTTCCCCCTTTCAAGTGTTTGCTACATGACCAGAGGAAAAACACTGTCATTTGCTCAGACTGTCTGTCTAATAGCTGTAATTAAAGCCCTCTAATAGCCAAAAACCCAGTGTGTGGGAACTTGGCTGAAAAATGTACACAATGAAAGCGCGAGGCCATCTTTGTAGGGGTAAAGGTGAAGGGCACATTTTAAATTGCCAGAACTGGACAGCCTTCAGTCTGCAGGTGTGAGGGGTGGAAGTCTGCTCACAGGTTTTGGGCCGAGCCATCCTCAAAGGTCAAGGCATTGGAAGATGAAGTGCAGGAGATCTGCCAGATGGTTCGCCAATGAACAATACAGCAGGGCTCACTCCACGCTGGTCATCCTGCCCTTGAGGCAGCCTTCTACAGGTATATCCTAGAATATCTTTCCTGAGAGCCACTGAAAGGAAATGCCCACTGGTGAAAACTCATTCACTTTTATTTTGATATTTTCAAGTGTCTTTTGAGAAAGGGCTGCAAAGGTTCAAATTTTAATGCCTCCAAAAAAGATGAAGCTTCTATTAGTGTCCACAAGCCTGTCACAGGTGAGCCCCAATGTGACTATTTTTACTATTATTACTAAAACAATAACACCTTGACCAGTATGGCAACACTTATAATTAACATTGAAAAGCACACTTAATATTTGCCAAGCACTGTGCAAACTGCCTCACAGGGTTTATCTCACCCAAGCCCCCAAAGAACCGTAAGTGATGGTCCTACTGCATCTCCCATTTATAGATGAAAAAAAGAGGGGCCAGGTAACTGGAACAAGGTCACACACTCAGCATACCCCACTGGTCAGGCTCGGCATCCCGCACTCTTAACAGTTTTATATTAATAAAGTCAGAAGATTTTTTTTTTTTTTTGGGCAAATAAACCTCTCAACAGAAATTTCAGAAACCATCTCAGGTAGCAGATTGTGGGCCCTAGGCCCTCCACAGGGGTCCTGCTTGCACATGCTGGTGCAGGGCTGGAGGTCTGCATTGGACAAGCATCCCTGGCGACGTTAATGCAGCGGGACTACACAGACATGGCTAGAGAATTAGTACCAGTGAGTTTGCTTAGTTGATACAGAATGAAGAAAGTCATGCTTACCAAGCCGGTGTTGTTTTCAATTAATTTGCATCACTTTGGTTCATAACTATTGATAGAGAAACCTCCCCAAGCATGAAAACCAGGTCTTAGAAACAATCTATTTTAGACAAAATGCTTCTAAAACTGACCATGCCCTCCTTCAGGGGCTCCCCTTTGCTCAGTGTGTTTTCAAGTTTTCTGTTTTCATCTCAAATAAAAGTCTCGGTTGGGTTCTAATATGCATTTAACAGCTGCTAATCTCTTCTTTAATAAGAAAACAGACAGAAACAACAGGGATGACAAGCTCTGAGAGAGAGAGATGAGAGCAAGGCTGGAGTAATCAACGGAAGCAGGAGCCCCAGCTGATGTTCTGCCAGGGTATGTGGCCCAAACGTGCAACCTTCGATTTCAAATTTCAATGCTTTCTTATAAATATTAAGTTTAAAGAGGCACAGCTAGGGCGCCTGGGTGGCTCAGTGGGTTAAGCCGCTGCCTTCGGCTCAGGTCATGATCTCAGGGTCCTGGGATCGAGTCCCGCATCGGGCTCTCTGCTCAGCAGGGAGCCTGCTTCCCTCTCTCTCTCTCTCTCTGCCTGCCTCTCCATCTACTTGTGATTTCTGTCAAATAAATAAATAAAATCTTTAAAAAAAATTAAATTAAAAAAAATTAAAAATAAATAAATAAAGAGGCACAGCTAAGATTTACTGACCATTCAAAACCAGCTCTCCTTCATTATCAACACGTAAGTGGAAAAGAAGAAGAAAAGGAAGGAGAATTATACGGTCATCACCATTTTCTTCTGTTAACGTGTCATTTGTGTTACTTGCACTTACATGTTGTAGAATTCATCAGATCAAATAGTCCTACTTCCACATTTATTTACCATGATTGTTGCTAAGTGTTTTAAAAATAATGCATTCATGCAGAATAGCAGAAATTAACTCTGTATTCATCTCCCAGATTATGACCATATAAAATAATATATTTCAGCATAATTAATTTGCATGAAATAGAATTCTAAGACTAAGAATTTTTTAAAAGGGAAAAATGGAGGGAAAATGTTGGCATGATATTTTTATGATAAATAAAATCAATCAAAAGTTGTCACTGAAACCATAACACCAACAAAAATTACAAATAATCTGCATAAAGCCTCTCAGAAAAAAAAAAAAAGAAAAAAAAGGAATCACCTAGTAAAGCAAGAAAATAGGAGTAGTCATGGGCTATATTTATTGAGCACTTCTGTGCCAGGCTCCTCTCTAAGTTTGTTATGTGGGAAACATGAAAAAAAAAAATATACGCCATGAAAAAGAACTTTTAGATAGGTCTTTCCCCACCTCTGCCCTGAAATGCAAAAGATACGAATTGCATTAGAAATAAATTCAACTCCACTTTAGAGTAAATGTATAAGTCTTCAGCATTGTTGTCTCGCTGCCAAAAAGCACTATCTAATTCACTGACGTTGGATCTTAAACACGCGGAAAAGCAAACAACAGACTGTGACTAATGCATCAAAATACATAAAATAGATAATAATAACCACCATTTCTTATGTACGTTACTTGTAGGTGAATGCCAAAAGATGATACACTGCTTCCACATCTAACTATCCCTATACTGGTAATTACATTCCAAAAGCAAAGTGAGGCAGTAAGCAAAGTAAGGATTGCACACCTTCATTATCCATTAACAGCATGCTACATTAACCTTTGAATATTTACCTTGATGCCAATTAAATATTTGTGATGGAAGCATCAATAAAGAGGAGAATCTTGGCCAAGGTCCCATTTGCCCTTGGTTTCTAGCAATTCTTTGTAACTAGCATCCTGAAGTTTTAACACATCATCCCACACAGACATACTAGATCAAATCATTTTTTTTAAAGATTTTATTTATTTATTTATTTGACAGAGAGAGAGAAAGAGAGAGAGAGATCACAAGTAGGCAGAGAGGCAGGCAAAGAGAGAAGGAAGCGGGCTCCCCGCTGAGCAGAGAGCCCAATGCGGGACTGGATCCCAGGAACCTGAGATCATGACCCGACCGAAGGCAGCGGCTTAACCCACTGAGCCACCCAGGCGCCCCTAGATCAAATCATTTTTAAAATAAGTAAATCCTGCTGATCCATTACCTCAGCAGGCCACGGGACTAACCCAGGCAAACACCCACCATTGACAAGCCAGTGCCTAGAGCGTTTGACTTTCTAGAAGAAAGGCATTAGTTAGCATTTAGATGGATGGCAAGGCAGCAGGCAGTGAAGTCTGAACCCAGTAGAAAGGCATCCAGCATTCTCCGGAGTGTGTAAGCCTTTATGACTGGCTGAATAGATTGCAGACAAAAACAACTCACGGTTCAAGATAAAGAAAAAACCCAAACAGTTTCAGCAGTTTTGCAAAACCAAGACTGCAATGTTTTGGGGCCAGGTCTACACATGTTGCATAAGACTCTCCATTTAAGGCTGTACTGAGGTAGAATTTACCTGCTTTTCCTCTCTATGTTATTATCATTATTATTTTTTCTAAATTATTTACTAAATTCATTCTCATTGTAACCAACTCTTTCTCTTTATTCCTCCCCTAAAGAGGATAAATAAAAAAGTCAATATGGAATAGCTGAGAAACATGATAGTATTCAGAGAACACAGACCAGTCAGAAATGGATTAATTAAAGGCTTCAGGCTTTATGAAAAGTTAAGATTTGAGCAGAGGCTGGTAAGGCTTATAGAGTTTGGTCAGGTAGAGACTAAAATCTCACTAGGAAGTGACCCTGAAAATAAAGTACCTAAGAATGTCTGAAAGAGAGTGATCAGAACCAAAGGCCTGTGGCCCACTGGGGCCAGAAGAAAAGAAAAGAAAAAAAATAAAGAAAGAAAAAAAGAGAAAGAAAAAGAACGGTGACCCTTGAAAAACATTATGATCATGGAGAGGAAAGTGAGAATGCTAGTCAGGTGATAATATGGGGGTGAATAAACCCGTACCAAAGTTCTCAATGTTGATCTTTTTAAAAGCAAATCAGAAAAGACAACAATGGAACGTCCCTGGAGTTGAAATGTTTTATATCTTGGTTTGGATGGTGGTTATGGAGTATGTTGTGCACAACTTCCAAAATTCACACTGAACACATAAGATCTATTAATTTTATTGTATGAATTTGACTGATTTATGGCATTACCTTGAAATCATTTGTGAAATAACAATTAAAAGATGGGGGGGAAGTGAGGTACTCTCCTTTAAATTCCTCCAGGGGCTCCCCAACTCCCTCAATAAAATAAAAAAAACAAGCCAAATCTTGCTCATAGCTGCTAAATCCCTCTAGAATGTTCCCCTGCCTAACTTTTTCATCTCAAGTCACACTTCATTCATTCATTTTTCCCAGCCCAATCCTCCTTCTCTGGGTCCTGTTCACCAGGAAAGCCCTTCCCATTTCAAGTTCTGTGCTTGCAGTTCTCTGCGCTTCCTGGAAAGTTGCCCCAACTCTTCTGCTCTGCAGCAAAAACGGCTCATGATTTCTTTCTAGAAAAATGTCACCCTGTTTATTTCCATCATACAACTTCTATAGTCTAAATGAATCCTGCTCATTTATGAGCTAAGTTACAGATCTCTTATACTAGAAAGGAAGCTTATACTAGAAAGGGAGATGGCTGTTTTCAGAGTGGAACTCAGGACCTGGCATACACTCAACAGTCGTTTGTGAATTAATATACACACCTTATCTAGCCAGTACCCTTATTACACCAGAAGTCTCTCCAGGTCAGAGGCTATGTATTTGTCATCTGCACATCTCAGTTATCAAATCCAAAGCCTGGCACACATTAGAAGCCCATGAAACACTTGCTGAGCCTATAATGTTTAAATTTAGATTTAACACACCTTCTCCAATAAATTCCAAGAACATTTTTTTTGTAAGGAAATTCATTTGCCCCAAGAAATGCACTGACTTAACTAATTTTAAATCATAGCAGCTGAGGTTTACAAGGACTTTCCCCACCTGTGGATTAGCTTTGGCTTCCTGACTTAAAAGGATCCTGCAGTGAATTCACTCAGGTTCCTTCCAGGTGACCCATGCAAGTAGCATAATGCTTCATCAAACCATTTCAAATGATCAATTTTGGAGGAGTTTTGTGATTCACTCTCAGTGGACTATATAAACATGTTTAAAAAAATTAGCATTAGATTTTGGATAGTGACCAGCGAAGTAGCTTCCTGCTTCATTTCTTCTCTGAGCACTGTTAAGAGCAATAACAAAGTATGAACTATTTATCCACACAGTATCATGGGCCAATCTTCTCACACAAGTGAAAGAAGCCAGATCACACATCCCCCAATATAGTATATAATGAATGATTCCATTCATATGAAATTCTAGAAAGTGGAAACATACTTATACAGTGACAAAAAGCAGAACGGTGGTTTTCTGTGAATGAGGATGGAGGTAGGGATGGATTAAAAATGGACACAAGGGAAGTGTGAAGGTAACGGAATTGCTTATGGTGATGGTTTCATGAGAGAATACATATTTGTTACAACTCACCAAACTGTACCCTCTCAATAGGTCTAATTTATTATACCTCAATAAAGCCATAACACAATAAAAAAAAAAACTAGAAAGTCTCCATTTGGAATGATATATTTTTTTTAAACTTTAAATATGTCATCAAGTTAGCAGCATTTTAGTTTTTGTAATCACTGGATATTTGGCAATAGCCTGCCACAAGGCATTATTACTTCCTCTCTTTTGCCTGTATATTCTTATTTACCCTCTGAAACTCAGCTGAGGCCTCACCATTCTCTGTTCTTTTAAAGATGTCAGAAGGCATTTCTTATCATCCACAACATCAGTAAGTAATCCCTTGATTGCACTTTCCAAGAAAGATTACCCAGTAATAAAATACTTCGATGACTATGGATCAATCTCTCCTATGAGCAAGGACCAGGAAGTCATCTTTTCATTTCTGGCTCTCACCATATAGAGTGATAAACCCACTTCCATTTTGTCTACATGGTATCCAAACCCTTTCCCTCTCACTCTGGAAGTGGAAGGAGTCCATATGGTCCTTCCTACTTACATCTGGCTAGAAAGATAAGGCACTTAGTCAGCAACTTGGACAATTCACTATTACCATTCATGACTGTGAATTTTTACAAAAGACACAGAGGTGTAGGGAGAGGTCAAAAGTTGATCAAGGTGGCAGCATTTGGCAACATTAATACTGGTGACACTGTCCCAATCAGCCCATAATGTGGTCAGGCCAACCTGATGGCTCTTGTTGCCCAATCTTCTCTTCTTACCTCCTTTATCAACTTTGTTTTCCTGGCTTCCTGATGATTCTAGAAACTACCTGACATTCTTCCAGTATGTTCCTTTTCTGCTTAGGTGGCTTATAAATTAGAATCCTAGTTCATACAAAGACAATCGGGCACAAAGCAGAGGACCAGAAAAGGGGGATAAGAAAAGGAGTGGCTTCCCTCCCCATGAGCACTTGTTTCCATGGAACCCTAGGTTATAAAAGTGAATCTGGGTTAAGTGACTTTCCCAATACCACAGAATCATGTCCTACTATGAACCACTGTGGACCACTCTTTTTCCTTGTCATAACAACTTTCTGTTTTTTTTCCAGTGAATTCTCTTTCATAGAAAAGTCCACTAGAGTAATACAGTTCTCCCATTCTTGCTACTTTATACAATTAAGCTCCAGCCACAACCTGAAGGTTGTGTTGCAGAAACTCTGGAGACACTGCCAGTTTATTAACCATAGTTGAGGAGAAAAGAAATCCAAATCTCTGGTTTCAAGTCTGAAAACCAAATAGGGCTTCAGGAATTTCTCTCACCTTCCCCCATAAATGAACAGCTATGAAAGAAAGAAGGCAACTGTACTTCTTCACTGAGGAAATGTCTGTTCATTCCCTGTGTTTTTTCTAATGAAATGCTTGTCTTCTTGCATGATCTGTAAGGGCTCCTAATTTTAGGAATGACTACAGCGTCCTTGTTAAAATATGGCTTTTTACCCTCAGACAAATGGCTTCAAATCCTAGCTCCATCACATCTTATTTGTACGGCTTTGTACAAGCCTTTTCTCTAAGTTTGTCTTCTCCATCTATTAAATGGGAATAACTGCAGTAGCTACCTCGCAGAGCCATTGCACAAAATCAGGGGGAAGAGCCACACAACATATTTAGCACATTCCCTGGTGCAACAAGGGCCTCATTAAATGTTAGCTGCATGTGTTAGCAATTAGAATATGTTATATTAGTCATATCTTGGTAGACTCAGTCTGATAGTATAATCTACATCTAGAGCAGATGTCAGCAAACTTTCTAGATAGGGCCACAAAGTCACTGTGTTAGGCTTTATAACCCCAATCATTCCTTTTTATTTTTTTAAGAATTATTTATTTATTTCTGGGGGGAAGGGCAGAAGGAGAAGGAGAAATCCTCCAACAGACACCCTGCTGAGCATGAAGCCTGAGTGGGGCTCAGGAAGTAGAGAGACAGAATGGGAGTGCTCAAGGGGTAAGGGGGAGGAGGGTTCAGTCAGTGTGGGGCTCTATCCCAGGACTTGAGATCATGCCCTAAGCTGAAATCAAGAGTCAGATCCTTAACTGACTGAGCCCCCCAAGCACCCCATAGCCCCAGTCATTTCTTCCTGACTACTCATCTCTGCTGTTGCAGCATTAAAGCAGCCACATACCATATGGAATCCCATGGCGTGCTGTGTTCCAATAAAGCTGCATTTCTGGACATTGAAATGTTAATTCTCTAACTTTCACATTTTAGAAAATGTTTTTCTTTTTTTCTTCCTCATTTTTGTAAATGTAAAAATAATTCTTAGTTCATAGACTGTTTAAAAACAGACAGTGGGTCAAATTCGGTCCACAGGCCACGGTTTCCTAATCTCTCAACTGGAGAAAGAGAGAAATCCTATATATGGCCATTGTGTGAGGCAAATATTCATTTCAAGGCCTCTACCCGCTGTTAAGTGACATGCTGATAGACAATATGGTACAACTTGATCAACAAAGCCGGTACTGTAACTTTGAGATCCTCCAGAGTATGTGATAAATGCTACATCAAGTGCCAAGATTTCCTTTACACTGAATTTTTTAAACTTTTGATAAAAAGTCACCAACAGCTAGTCAAATCTATTTCTACTTGGTTGGTAGAAAAATTCTTTCTACTTTCATTATATTGAAGGCATCTTGAAAGGAAATTAACAGTTTGTCACCTTAACAGTGCAAAATTATGCAGATGAATACTGTAATTTATAAAAGATAATGTCTTTTATTCATTTATATTCATAAGCATTTACTAGAAATATCTGTATTTAGAGGATTTTTAAAGAAAATACTTCACAAATGATAAAAATATCTCTAAACTAAAAAGATTTGCTTAACTATGTCTACAGTTTTATTCCAAGATCTTACCCAATTTCCAAGCAGCGATGCCTTAATGACTTGTATAATGCACCAAACTATATATACCTACAGTTTGACATGAAACAAATGTCAATGTGAGGTTAAAAACATGTTTCAGTTCCTCTGTTTCTTATCTGTACTCTAAGTATATGACAACATGCCCCAACAGAAGCAAAATTCTTATTCAAGTTTCTAAATTGACAAACGTTTAATATCCATTTTATTTTCTTTGATAGTTATCCATGCATATGTAAATTTTATAAACATCCTAATTTTGAGATAAGATTCAGTGTTTTTTACATTTTCCATTTGTAATCCTTCCTCCCTCCACCTCCCTTTAAGAAACTAAAATAGGCTTATGGGGCCAATAACACGATGAGCTAGTCCACATCTGGTTATCGGAGGCATATTTTCTGATTAAAAAAAAAATCACAAAAAGCTGTTTTTATATGCTTGGTTTCTCCTTCTGTTATTACCCATTTAACAGTAGTTTCACATATAGCCAGGCATGTGCCAAACATAGGGCCAATAATAAAAAATACTGACTTAATATAATTTGCTTCCTTGGCTGCTGTGAAAGCAGAAAGCGTTGACAAACTGTTCTGTGTTTATTAGTGAAGCTATTGTAGAGGGTGATTGGGGTTTCATTATAAGGGGCCTGCAAACAGTTTTAGCACAAATGCCAATATACATTTGATAATCGAGTGCAATTTTAAGTATTTTCACTCAAATGGTTTTGCAGAATCTACAACTCAAATAAAAAGTGTATTGTGTTTTAACACCACCAACAACTACTATACTATTTGTTGCATTGATCTCCATTGTGAATGCTTCAAAGCTTTCTACTTTCATGAAATGTAATGGGCAAATATATTCCCTGGAATCCTGAGTTATGATTAGTTACTAAGCACTCAGAAAAATCACAGCAAGGCATACTTCTGAAAGAAATCAGAAAGAGTAAAGATCACTTCTCTATGTGTGTTACATAGTGAATCACACAATACCTCATCGATGGTACTGTATATATTAGCTAACCACCATGGGCTAGCTGGAAGCTCATACATCAATGAAAAGATCTTTGTCAATTGCTGTATGCCTCATTATCTCACTAAGATTTCTTGGCAACAATTAACAGTTACCCAATTCATAGAAATTGCCTTTATTATTTTTGAAGCAGCTACTTTCTTTGGCTTTAATGACTAAGAGAATAGAGACAGATGTCTCTGTTGCTAGGGAGACTGAATTAAAAAAAAAAAAAAAACCTTTGAAATGAAGTAAATAAGCAACTACCATCTTTTTTTAAAAAGGAGAATTCTGTTAGTTTTGAATTAACTATTTGTTTTAAAAACAAACCAGCAGTAGCTCCACTCTTTAAAGGAAATACATTAGAATGGTTTATTACCATTCTTCCCTGACAGTAATAAATCATTAAAAAAAAGAAAAGAAAAATAGGCCCACCTGTGCACTCAATATCAATTGAGGTTGATTATCAGAAACTGGTACTTTCTTTGTACTGGTACCTGAATTCAACTGGAATTGCCTTTTTTTTTTTTTTTTAATATTTTATTTATTTATTTGACAGAGAGAGATCACAAGTCGGCGGAGAGTCAGGCAGAGAGAGAGAGAGAAGCAGGCTCCCGCCGAGCAAAGAGCCCGATGCGAGGCTCGATCCCAGAACACTGAGATCATGACCTGAGCCGAAGGCAGCGGCCCAATCCACTGAGCCACCCAGGCGCCCCTGGAATTGCCTTTTTATATAATCTGTCAATCCTCTGTAACTAGAGAGGAAGCAGCCCCTCCTGTTGGTTACAAACACCGGGGCCTCGCAGATAAGCCTTGCTTGCAGAGCTGTGAGAGCTCATGACCTCTCCTCACCCAGCTCCAGTCTCGCCAGCAGCCCGCTGGCCAGTACTCCAGACTCCGGGAAACAAGGGATTCAAACCAAGACAGCATGGCAGCTGGGCCTAACTCAGGCAAATTTCGTCTTGAAAATTTCTCCCCCTGCTCATCCCTCCTCCTCTGTCTTTAATGCCTCACGCTTGACAGTACACCTGATGCATTCCCATTTTCACGTATCTTGGACACGCACGTTCTGTTCAAACCCTCCCACCATCTGACTTGTTCTATCAGCATGCTTTAAGAGGAATGAGACCTTCACGTGAACAGAAAAAATAATCCAGTTTGAAAGGAAATCGCATGTCGTAAAAACAATTGCAATCCACCTAAATTCTTTGAAAGAGCCCCCAATCTCCTTTGGCATCTATCCAAAATCACCCAAACACCTTTTTTACTTGCTCTAATTAAATAATTAACCAGGAATCAGTATTCAAAGTATAAACCAAAAATTGAATGAGGATTTTTGGGGCCTTTTCATTAGTAATATTCTGCTTAAATATCAGCATTGTATATTAAAACATAGGCAAACTATTTATCTATTTTTATTTTTATTTTTTTAAAGATTTTATTTATTTATTTGACAGAGAGAGATCACAAGTAGATGGAGAGGCAGGCAGAGAGAGAGAGAGAGAGAGGGAAGCAGCCTCCCTGCCGAGCAGAGAGCCCGATGTGGACCCGATCCCAGGACCCTGAGGTCATGACCTGAGCCGAAGGCAGCGGCTTAACCCACTGAGCCACCCAGGCGCCCCTATTTATCTATTTTTAGATGTTAAATGCTATTACCATAACTAAAAAATCACCTGTAATACAAAGAACAACATGCAAGATAAAAGTACTTTCTTTTTCCTATTTAAGAAAATGTTCCAAGTTACACAATGTTTGGCCTCTGTGGCCTGAAGACCTAAACACTATTTCTAACAGTCTTCCTTCGTGAATGCATAGTTGGAGCTCCAAATGGTAGACTTAAAAAAAGTTTACAAGAATTTGTAATTTCCATGCTTTTTTATTAAAATTCTAACTTAGTGAGATGCAATTGGTATGGAAGACAGACCATCAGGATCACACTGGATGAAACTGGGTCCAAATTGAGCAGTGTGGCATTTTGGGTGAATACAGCAGCTTACAGGTCCACAATTCTGGGGTCAAATCAAGTTTCTTTTCTTTTCTTTTTTTTTTTTAAGATTTTATATATTTATTTGATAGAGAGAAAGAGAGAGAGCACAAGCAGGGAGGAGAGGGAGAAGCAGGTTCCCCACTGAGCAGAGAGCCCAATGCAGGGCTCAATCCCAAGATCCTGGGATCATGACCTGAGCTGAAGGCATACGCTTAACCCACTGAGCCACCCAGGTGCCCTTCAAATAACATTTCAACCACATACATGGGATGGCACTTCAGTCAATTTCTTGGCTTTCCTAAGTCTCACTTTCATTGGTAGTAAACTGGGTATTAATCACCTCCTAAGTCTGCTGCAAGGATTAACATGGTATGACAGATATAAGTACGTGGTCCAATGTCCAGCACCAAGAAGCACTCCATCAATGGCAGCTGTTATCTGTTACTATCATCATCATTATTAGCTGCTTCTCACTTTTCTGAGAATATTAATTAAAGATCAAATATAGCTTTCAGAGCTTTCATGAGAACTGGGGACACTGTATGCTCTCCCTGACAGTTATGATCATGTTATTTAGAAATATTTCTGTTAGATACTAATTGTGGTCTATTTCCATAATTTGTTCATCTTAGCCAAGCTAAGGAGCTTGCTCTACTCTGAGGTAACTTGGTTTGGCTCTTAAGAAATAACATTCCCCTAACAGAACGTCTTCCGTTCTGTTAGGACGTCTAACCTTCCGACGTCTTATCAAGACCCATCTTTCTTTATTTAAAATCTACTTAGAACCCTACCTCTGCTATTAAGATTTCCTGATCAACTTCAACTACCTCATATTATTGCCTGATAGCAGAGATTCTCAGCTTCATATACTACACACAGGCCATTCATTTAACAGATGTTTACTGGCTGCAAGGTACTATCTTAGGTACCAGAAATAAACACTGAACAAATTAGAGAAAGCCCCTGCTCTCTTGGTCCCTACCTTTTAGTGATATGAGTGGCATGAGTAAACAAATTGGTTTCAGTTAGTAACTTGAAAAGGATAAAAAATAAAACCAGCTGATTCAAGAGGAATTAGAGAGAGTACTGATAGGAAAGATGGTGCCCTATTTAAGGCCACCCTCATTCGGGACTGCACAGGTCTAGAAGGTCCTGCTCATAGAGATTCCAATAAGAGGACACATGAGCTGAGAGCCAAATAGCACAAATGGAGTGGCTATGCAAAGACCTAGGTAATGAACATTTCTGTAGAAGAGAGAAGATTGGACAAAGTTTCTAAAGAAGGAATGGGCTTTGTATGTTCAAACAGAAAGCAGGACAGTTGACCGCAATGTAGGAGTATGGGGGCCCATGCCCGGAGGTGAGGTGGGAGTGGTAGGCACTGAGATGGTTCCAGGCCCAGTTCCATAACACTGCCTGCAGAGCTTCTGCAAAATCTGGATATGTGGACCATGCCCCCAACCAATTAAATCACAATCACTGATGGTAGATTCCAGGCTGTATGTGCAGTTCCAAGTTTCCTAGATGATATTAAGGGCAGCCAGTATGAAAAGCCAATGATAAATAGTGTTTTAATCCTTGATAAGGAATTACACTGTTTTTTTCATTAATGTTTCAGTTACTTTTTAGTACCACATCTCCCCATTTAAAGTTTGTGTTCCAGGCATTCTGATCATTGTATCTTTGCAAATTGCCAACTAGAGAACTATGTGTGCGATAAATGCACAATACAAGGCTGTGATTGTCTTCTGTGCGCCTAAATCTGCTTAGAGTGCACTACAGAAACAGACTCATGGTTCTAGGCATATTCCCAATTACATTTTAAAAAATAAACAAACAGGTGCGTGCAAACACCAGCACTTAGCAGCTGGCTCCCATACATTTTCTTCAGGGAAATGAAGATACTGGCTAGGAAGTCTCCAAAGTATTTGAAAAGGAAACAAAGGAAGGTTTGGGGTTTTGTTTGCTTGTTTTTTGGTTAAGAGGTGAATAATTGTAGAACCTCGGGGCCATGAGGAAGACGGTCAGTATGTCTACATGCTGAAAAACGTTACCAATATATTCATTTTGCCAGAGTCTCTCTGTTTTTCTCTGAAAGGAAATAATTGTGCCCCACAATTTCAAAGGTCAGAATTCAAAGTAACTGAGGAAAGAACTAGGTGATGAAGGTGACATGGAAAGCAAGAGGGAAAGCATAAGCAAAAAACCCTTGTGTTTGAAAATGACTGTTGGCACATGCCAACATGCAGAATTCCAGAGAGTCATTCCAGGATTGTTTGAGGGAGGTCTAGCTGTGACATCTGTCACCACAATGGCAGCCAGGGTTGGTTGTGATAAATTTCTGCTTCATGTGCTCGGTTTAAGAGAAGGCTCTTCCTAACTAGAACAGACTCATGCTCCACTTGTGGCTGACAGAAATTGCCAGAAGTCCAGACTGGCTTCTGGGTCCCATGTAATAGGAAAGAAGTTACCTTCTTCATAGTGGATTCCTGAAATTCTTATAATACGGCATCTATCTAATGATACCTCTATGAGCACTCTAGTTTCATGCCAGGGGTCTTCCTACCTGTATCATTAAAAAATTTGACCTATAGGTTTGGCCAGTCTTAAAACAGATCATCTAACATCATGTAATATTTATATATGCTTTGATAGGTAGATTCTAGTTAATTACAGTAGGGTTTATGAATTTCAACCTGGGTTTGACTCTCACATGGGCTACGTACTAGTTGTGTGACCTAGGCAAACCACTAGAACGCAAGCTCCAAGAAGATGGGAATTTTTAATCTGATTTTTTCTAAGGATACAACATTGGGGGGGAAAAAAAGATTAAAATCAGACTCAAACCAAAAGTCAAAAGAAATTTTCTATCTTTCATTTGCCTTACCTTCTGCATCTTCAACATGGGAATTATCATAGTCTCCATCTCACAGATTTTTTAAATGTTAAGTGAAATACTGGACGTAATGCACTTTGCACATTTCATAGGAATAATATATATTCCAAATGTTTGTTGAGGAAAGACCAGTGTCAGTATAATGCTTTTCAGCAGAGTACTGATAATAAGATAACTTTCTAATTACTTACAAATATTTTAACAATAGAATGATGCTTTCTCAGGCTACCTAATAGTCCAATTATCTTGAGTATCTGATCCCAGACATGGGCTCAAAACTTCAAACCAAGCACTAAATTTCTACTAACAGCTCGATACCATGCCCAGATTTTTGGTTCATGTATATCAGCATCTTTCCTTTGAAAACTCCTCCTCTTTCATTCTGAGCTCAGTCCAGGAAAGAATAAAATCACCATGGTGACAACAATGACCCCCTTTCTGGAGTGCATTCAAATTTATGTTGAGCTTTTCTTGAATGTTGCTGTGTCTTGCCTTTAAATTGTCTCTTGGAGTCACTGCAAGGTCAGGGGAATTTCTTTACCACTTAAGGTCTCCTTCAAGGATACAAAAGAGCAATTTGGAGTTCATGATCTGGAATTGATAAATTTTATAATAAATAATTCTATTGGCTTTGAGTCAGGCAAATGATTTACTAGCACTTTTATGTTAAAGAAGTTGTAGGTGATGTTGTGACTAAGAGCCTCATACAATAAAAACATATGTGCAATACTTTTCTTTCCCACCAGAATGTCTGATCGAGACATTCACCCATAGCACTTACTTAGAAAGTTGCCATACACAATATATAATACCAGTCTGGGTTCAGATAACGACACAAATTTGGGTCTTTCTGTCTTATGTTAAATATAATGCTACTTGAATTACACTGTAAATTAAGTGTTATTTCAATGCTGGGTCCAGCTCGGTCAGGAGACAGAATCTAAGAAAAAATTTAGGTAAGTTTCATTGATCAAGAGAAGCTTCAGGGAGTACAGAAGTTTTGAGTCTGGAATGTCCCAATGAGTGTTGTATGAATCAAATGAGATGTACATTTAGTCCTTATCAGAGCTAGCCCAAGATAGTATGTGTTAGTTAGTTATTATTAAGTTATTATTATTATATGTTAGTTATTATTATTAACTAATATTTTATTATTACTATTGATGTTGTCACTGAATTTCAGCATTTGGTCTAAAATATATTTACATTTTGGGAACAGTTTCAATCTGTTTTGTATACATAAAGAATTAAAAGGGCTCTCTGAATGAATCTCACAACTGATTGCATAGTGAGAGGCAAAATCCTAGATGTCATAGAGCTATATCTTTAAAACTCTCAGTATAGGCAGAGGGGTTTTGTTTGGCAAATAGTGGCAGCTGGAACTTACCACTGTACAAAGAACCTGGCAGAGTGTGATGTGGCATCTTTTATTACAAAATATCTGTAACCTTCCTCAGCCCCTAGCAAAAGTCACTACCATTTCTTATACCTGAATTAGGAAGAACACCAAAAGTAGAATTATCCTATAAATGGCTAATTTCACATGTCCTTTTCTAAACTGATGATCCTTAGTATTTGATTTATGTAAAGCGGAAGCTCTAGAGGAATAGACTAGAGGCCCTGAGGTAACTTTTCTGAAAGAATTTCCCTTGACTATTTTAACTTGGAACACACACACACAAAGAATACAGAACTGTTTCATGAATCATCCTACTCTGAGTTGGTTAAAATAGTAATGTCACTATGAGGGACCATAATCTCTTTGCTCTCCATTACCCTATTGACATGTTTTCCCACCCCACAGCTGTTAATCCATGAAGACTCCTGATGATTAAAACTGATTTGGTACTTTAAGGAAACTCAGTGGTCAGTAACATTTCCTCTCCTGAAGCCCCTAATACGTCACGCGGGAGTGACAACTATGTGCGCTTTGGGCCTCTTGAATTGATTTAATATCTCAATTTGTGCTACTGATGTTTCATCTGACAGTGGCGGGTCCCCAAAACACTTCTACAGTGACACTGCTGACCTCACTGAAGGTCAAATAGCTATTATTTTGAATTAATTCACTTTTTCTCTCTATGTCAGTCCCATTGAAGTCCTCAGACACAGTCACATAAATGTAAAATGAACTCGGTAAGAGACCCTCAATGGATAGAAATTACTCATTCACTCAGAAAAATACTTACTGGGAACCCATTATGTCCCGAGCTGTCAGTTAGGCACTGAGGATCTAAGTAAAACGAACTCAGACACAGCTGCTGCCCTCCAAGAGCTTAGATTCCTAATGTGGAAAGCCTGAATACAACTGCTATTCCAGCGAGATTTCTTGAATTTAAGTCACAAAGAGAAGCAGCCTCTTATAGCCCTCACCTGAGTGCTGTGGTTTAGAGACGGGATTCCCCAGTGATAGCCTACAGACCAGTGCTGCCTCAGGAACCCACGATTTCAGTACTCCATAGTGAAATGAGAAAAATGAGAGTTTTAACAACCTTCTATTGCACTCATTCTCTATGTAAACCCTCCATTCTGATGACAGTGGTTCCCCCACGCAGTGTGCTCACTCCATTTGTTTGCCAGTTTCTATAGCATGGTATTTTCCAACCCCATTTCCATCAATACCTTTCCAATGGCCACCATCTCATATCATTGTCATTATTCCTTAGTATTTTTATTTACCTTAATGAACTGTTTCTTAAGCCCACTATTTTAAAAGTCAATGATAAAAGCTTTAAATATAAAAATTATTGGCTATGTTTAGAAAGTACTTGTATAAAAAAATGTAATGTTTAAAATGTTCTTAATTTCGGGGCACCTGCGTGGCTCAGTGGGTTAAAGTCTCTGTGTTCGGCTCAGATCATGATCCCAGGGTCCTGGGATCGAGCCCCGCATCAGGCTCTCTGCTCAGCGGAGAGCCTGCTTCCCTTCCTCTCTCTCTGCCTGCCTCTGCCTACTTGTGATCTCTGGCAAATAAATAAATAAAATATTTTTAAAAAAATGTTCTTAATTTCAAACTAGATACAGTGACTAATGGAAGCTGAATCTGAGTCTCCTTTTTCCTAGAACAGAGAAATTAGCAAGTGTGAGAGATTAAGGTCAATGAAGACATAAACTGAGATCCTATTTTTTTAATCCTATTTATTTTATTTTATTTATTTATTTGTCAGAGAGCATGCACAAGCAAGGTAGTGTAGGCAGAGGAAGAGGGAGAAGCAGGTTCCCCACTGACCAAGGAACCTGATGAGGGGCTTGATCCCAGGACCCTGGGATCATGACTTGAGCCAAAGGCAGATGTTTAACTGACTGAGACACACAGGCGCCCCACAAAATGCTCTACTTGAAGTAATGGATGTATCAGAGAAAGGTGAAATGGGAACGACCTCTCCTGTCTTGTTTCACTGTTCTACTAGCTACTCAACCACTGGTGATATTCATTTCTTTCTTTCTTTTTTTTTTTTTGGTAACAGAGCTACAGTAATAACATTAATAATGATAGTGGTGTTGTTACTGTTACTGCTGCTAATAATAATCACTTAAAAAGTAGTCATCGAGTACTTACTATATCCCTGTTTTAAGCACTTTTTTTTTTTTAAAGATTTATTTATTTATTTGACAGATAGAGATCACAAGTAGACAGAGAGGCAGGCAGAGAGAGAGGAGGAGGAAGCAGGCTCCCTGCTGAGCAGAGAGCTCCAGATATGGGTCTCCATCCCAGGACCCCAAGACCATGGCCTGAGCTGAAGGCAGAGGCTTTAACCCACTGAGTCACCAAGGCGTCCCTGTTTTATGCACTTTTACACATAATAATAAATTGACTCTTCCTAATTATCCATGAAGAAAGCACTTTTGCACATAGGATTCTATAACCCTAAAAAGTTCAGTAACTTGTTCAAGCTCATAGAGCTGTCACATCTAAGAGCTGTCACTGATCAAATCTCAGCTCTAAGTTAAACACACCTTGTCCCCAACACCATCAGACACTTAGCCTCTCTGGGCTAGCTACTTTAACACCATTTTTACAAAAGAAACCTACATTTTTGAGAGGTGACAACTGAATAACATATGCCTGGCATTAGGACTTGATGAGGAGGAGGAGGAGACAGAGGAGGGTAGGAAGAGAGTATTGGAATTCTGCTGTTACTTATTAGCTACTTAACCTTGGGAAAATTGTTTAGTATCTCTGAGTCTTACTTTTCTTCATTTGTAAAATGAGATGATATCAGCTCCTGGTAACACTGTAGTAAATGTTTTAAAGTGGTTACAGTGAAAGTCTAGCACAGTAGTTGGTATGTAATAGGCCCTCAATAAGCAGTCCTTTTTATTATTCTGCAGTGTGCTTATCAAATCCCCAGCCATTATTCACGGCTCATTCTGTGCCATCCATTCTCTGATGCTTTCCCTTATGCGTTCTGCCCACAATGATAACTACGATGATAACTCTTTCCTCTGAATTCCATATCACTTATTTCATTTTTTTTTTTAAAGAACAAACTTGTTCTTCCAAAGTAATTGAAGCTTTTAGAAAACAAGACTCACAAACTTCTTTTTACCACATATCTACCACACTATACTTGCCTAAAAGTTTGGCCCAAAACATTTAGTAATTTTTAAATTAATAGTTACATGAAATGAGAAATGTTTCATAAACAGAATCTAAAAAAGTGATCTAGGTAGTAGTGGAAAAAATATAAAAAAACACAAAAAAGTGCCTTTTGTTTTCTGAAGATATTTTTTTCCCCTTCATGTTGGCTGTCCATTATACTTATTATAAATAGCACCATCTTCTGTGGGAGGATATTAAATCCTCATAAACAAGAAGATATTCACATTTTCAGCAAGAATAAGATGGTTTTACATCCAAAACAAGCATGTCCATCTGGAGACAGGGTATCACACTCTCTAATATCTCCTCACTTGTTTTCTTCCTTACTTTCTAATGTAAAAGTAACATAAAATTATGGTAGGAATACAGAAAAAAATAAGAAAATATAAATGATCTCCTCTTTCCCCAGAAATAGCCACTATTAACATTTCCTCATATGTCCCTCTCACCTTTTCCTTAATGTTCTTTGGTACATATAAAAAAGAATTATACTAGGATCAGGCTATATATACTTTTTAAAAAATATAGTATTTCTATATTCTTACATGTTATTTTTTTTTAAAAGATTTAATTTTCAGGGCTGCATAGTATTTGAACATTTTGATGTCATTAGTTAAACTGTTATTGGTAGTCAATTGTTTTTAAATTGCCCTTATTTTAAATGATTCATTAAACCATCCTTCCAAATGTATCTTTCTGTCCAATGATCATTTTTAGCATAAAAGGTTAAGTGTGTGAGAAGATCCAAACTTTTAAGCCGCTTAAGATCCGCAACACTGGGGCGCCTGGGTGGCTCAGTGGGTTAGGCCCCTGCCTTTGGTTCAGGTCATGATCTCAGGGTCCTGGGATCGAGCCCCACATCGGGTTCTCCGCTCAGCAGGGAGGCTGCTTCCCCCTGCCTCTCTGCCTACTTATGATCTCTCTCTCTCTCTGTCAAATAAATAAATAGAATCTTTAAAAAAAAAATATCCGCAGCACTATCCACTCCCAGTGATTGGCGACCCTCTCCCCAACACAACACACTAGCCAATACCAAGGACAATGAGTTTTTAAAATCTTTTATAATTTGCCTCAAAGACAAATGCTGGTATCATATGCTTTATGAACTCTGAAAAAAAACATGCTACTTCATCATGAACGGGCAGCATCAGTGCTCCGGACAGTCAGTCCATCTTCTGCTCATCTTACAAAAATGACTTCCAAACCCAAAACGCCGCACTTAAGGAAGATAATCCGTGCTATTAGTACGGAGGGACGGCATAAGACGGACGGGGCGCTAATGCTGCTGCAACGGACATAAGCAAACCAAACTCTGAGCCTACAAATGCCTCAAGGTTACAAAATCACACGCTAAGGACAACCAGTCACTGACAGCCCACAGGCTTTACGCTGTCGCCAGCCCATACTTTCCTTACTTTTCTACCGCCTTTTCTCACGAAGTCTCTCCCTGAGCTCCCAACCACTTCGGCTGTGGCGGGGCCCAATTTAAGGTGATTTTTACTCAACCTCTGAAATTGTTTATTATGCCTCAGTGTATCTTTCAACGGTCCTGACGTCAGAACACGGAACCCAAGGAGCCCCCGACAGTCCCCAGGAGCAATGAGCAACCCGGCAGAGCTACCTGTTCAGCCCCTCGAGCTGTTTTCTTACTGCTTCTCGGAGCTGCCGAGGCGGTAAGAACGTCCCTGTTGGATTCCAGATCTGGGGCTTCTGCACTCTGAACTTTCAGACTTCGTGTTGCTTCCCCTTACGGTGACTTGTGCTACCTGCTCGGAAAATCCAAGAGAGCAAACTAGGCCCAGTTTAGCAATCTCATAGATGTCGGGTCCGACTGGGTCTGACCTAAAAACAGGACTGGACTTAAAGTTGGGAATGGGTGAGAGTCAGGCTGATCAGCAGCGAGCACGAGGGCACAGGTGAATAAAATTTTGTTTTAAGGCTAAACCAGTAGGTAAGCTTACCAAAGGTAATCTTGCATTACAGTGGCCACAGCGGAGAACTTTAAACCACCTCAGATAAGCTTATCCACTTAAGAGTTTTCCTAGAGAGAAAGGGGTCTCTGCCAAGCACTTGCTATAAAGGATAGAGGGAAAATTATTTTCTCCTCCTCTGTGGTTTCTGGTGACCAGGACAAGGACTCACTGGGACACCCTATTCTTTCTGGAACCTGCAGATGGCATTCTAGGAAAACTGGCAGACGTCTACAAGTAGGGTAAGAACTAATAAATAACAAACTCAGCTCTCCCAGATTTCTACCTGTGGCACCTCATAGAGAGAAGGTAAAATTTCATGTCCGTTCCTTTCCAAATTCAGGTTGACACGAAAAGATAATGATTATCAATCCTTTCTTACCCAGGAACAGCTACTGCCTTGTATGTCTAATTTTGTGTCCTAGGAACTTGGTTTAACAACCATGAGGTTGAGGTCCTCAAAATACAGCTAGATAGAGATGTGAGGTGTAGGACAGTTTCAGCTGGGGTCCTACCAAGTGTTGCCAGCTCGTAGGGGGAATTGTTTAAGTATTTCTTTTGGTTATCTTTGGGACTGGCTCTGGATCTTAGTGAATAGGGAAAGGATGGGACTTTAGGCAGGGAGAGAATAGGGGCCCCAACTAGGCTCTGACAGCATTTAAGGTGTGCAGACCCTGAGACAGAACAGACAGAGATGAGGAAAATTTAGATCACCCTATCCCAATTACTAGGGTTTAAATGTTTTTCAAATAATTACATTATAACCCCAGAAAATAAAAATAACCAAAGAAACTAACCAGGCCTCAAAAGAAAAGTTCACTATAGAGACTAACCAGACCTAGCAATACATATTTATAGATCATAGATGTCACAGAAACAAAGACTTGCACACAATGTATAAGTATCATGTCTGGTTCCAGGCCACTGACATAACCACTGGCAAGTTTCCTGCTAAAGTCCTAATAAAAGACCCGAGATGAAAAGCCCTCATTGGCAACCCAGTTGGGACCCCTCTCACTCCTGAGAGCTTTTTCTGTATCCTTGCTTAAAAAAACTATCGCTTTGTTCACACTCCTTTGTCTGCGAGATTCATTCTTAGACTCCCAGAGATAAGAACCTCACTCCCCTGTTTCATTGGGAGGATTCTATCTTTTGTACCTTCTTTGGGGACCCTTCTTGTGTCCATGGGGTGGTTCAATACTGTCAGGAATATTTACTGTTGGTCCTGGCTAACACCTAACAAGACATCTGAAAGGATTTTTTTAAGTAGCTCTATAATCAGAAGTTGGCCAAATTGGAAACTGATACCACAGCCTGATAGGAACTTTTTTCAGGCCTTCTCCCCAAAGCTAAAATGAAAATCTGTACACAGAGGAAAAGAAAAACATTCTGAAGCCATTGTGGAAGGATTTATCAAGCCATTCTCAAGAAACATAGCTCTAAATCTAGAATATAGGAATCTTTTGATTTCAGTCTTAGTTGAAGATCGTCTCCCTGATACGAAGAAGCAAATTAAGGATAATGTAGTTAGATGGCTGGGTCAGCTTCTGGATATCTTTCAGGTTGAAACCCAATTCTCTGAGGACTTAAAAAATGTACTTGTCTTACAAATTGAGCCTTTCTAAGAACAGAAACATGGTTCTAGAGACAATTCAAACACCATCTATCCTTTTGCCAATCCCCAAACCTTCCCTATTCATCTCAAAAGGCTTTCCCATATTGTGAAAGATCTAGATTTAAGAAACAAAGGCTTTCTTGGAGAAATTTACATACTTCCTCAGTGTCTTTGAGATAGGAGTATTCTACCTGCTCTTCCCTAGGAACTCAGAGCCCTTTTAATATGCAAACTTCGGAGGAAATTCTTCCAAAGGAAAAGAAAGAGGTGGGGGATGGGGAGGTCGGAGAAGGGAGGGGAGAATGCTAAATAGAAATTAGATGAATAAGAAATGTTTAAAATCTTTCCACAAATATTAGTAAAAGCTTTTAGCCATCTGAGCAGGTAACTTTAACTTATTCTATCTGCCAGAACACAATCTGGATTTAACTGTTCTTTTATAAACTAGTGAGTTTTCCATTATCCTATTTCTCTCATGGCTAAAATTTTAAAATCAAAGCTCTAACATCCCGGTACGTGTCTGTATATTATGTATGTCTATGTATATATGTTATAGATACATGATATTTTTCCACCTGCAGATGGTATTACCAAAATTGATTTGTAAAGACAAACATTTATATAAATAAAGTATATTCTCATAAATGTAGAAACTAACCCAGATGATTTTCAAGTTCATGTGATCTAGGATAATGTTTGGTAGATAAAAGCTAATTTAAGTTTGCTGTTGTAATTAAAACAGGCATGTCTTCAGAATTATTAGCATTAAATATAATACTTTTATTCTACCCAGATTTATTCAAAGTCAATCTCGTGGTGTCTCTGTTACAGAATTCGTCAGCAAGAAAGATAACAGGTAACAAGATGATGGTTAGACATTTAATATCTCATGAATTTTCATAAATAATCTAGCCATAATTCCTAACAAATGAAATATGTAAGTAACATAACAGTTTATAAATATACTTTTCAATGATATTTATGCTGATGGTGTGTCTACTTAAAAACCTTTTCCAAAACCTTTTCGGTAACTGGAAACTTCGGTTTTCCAAAACCTTTTCGGTAACAGAAAACTTTAAGGGTATACTGAGATAAGTTAAATATTGGATATTCATTGAATACCTAGATTATATCCAAATAAGGTAAAATATTGAAACATCAACTATTGACCATACGTTTATCCACTTTGGCTTTCTTTATTTGTAACCCCATAATCAAGACTCCTAGCACTTTTACAGTCATGAAGAGCAGTGCATAATTTGAGTTGCCTAATAAGTGAGATGCCCCATCTTCTTATTTCAGTGCTCATATTACAAACAAGTCCTTTTCACTGTATATATAGTACCATATTTTATACATTTTTGTGCTTTTGCTAGCTGATTTTGCTGTTTTAAATGACTCCAAGCATAGTACATAAGTGCTGTCTAGTAATCCCAAGTGGAAAAAGGCTGTTCTGTGCCTTACAGAGAAAATACATGTGCTAGATAAGCTTTGGTCAGGCAGGAGTTATAGTGCTGTCTGCCATGAGTTCAATGTTAATGAATCAACAACATATATTAAATAAGATGTTCTTAAACAGAAACACACATAAAACAAGGTTACATATTGATCTGTTGATTGGTTGATGAAAATGTTGGGACTTGAGGCTTGCACTTATCTAATCCTGTATTTCCCCTTGGGGCAATGGTTCAGTTATTTGCTAATTCAGTGTTCTAGCAACTTGATAGAGCATAACTACCACAAGGAAGGAGAATCAACTGTTACATTTATTTCCCTATTTTCTTGATAGTTTATTCCTTGTGCGATTGTGGCTCTATGTTCTTACATTCTTTATTAAGATGCCTACATTTGCAACCCGTTTTCTATGGACCTAGATGTGGTACGCAGGTATACAACACACACAGACCTACACAAACACACACATGCACACACACACACGTAAATATCCATTTAAATACCTTACATTTTGACTTATTTATAATTTATATTATGCATGATGATATTTAATTGATATTATATTGACCTTTTAACAATATATTTTTATCTATTGGTTTTCCAGTCAAATTGGACTCATCATAATATTTTATTTATTTTAATATTATATTTATTTTCCTTATACAGTCATACCTTATTTTATTGTACTTCATTTTATCGTACTTCACAGATACCATACTTTTATGAATTGAAGATTTGTGGCAACCCTGCATTTAGCAAGTCTACTGATGCCACTTTTCCAATAAAATGTGCTCATTTCATGTTTCTTTCAAATTGTGGTAGTTCTTGCAATATTTCAAATGTTTTCATTATTATTATATTTGAATTGTTGCAGTCTCATGATAAAACCTTAATGGATGAGGAGTTGCTTCCTGTGGAGGAGCAAAAAATTGGTTTCTTGAGAAGGAATCTATTTCTGGTGAAGATACTATGACTATTGTTGAAATGACAATAAACCATTTAGAATATTACACAAACAGTTGATAAAACAGTGGTTTAGGTTTGACAGCACTGACTCTAATTTTCAAAGAAGTTCTACTGTAGGTAACATGCTATCAAGTAGCATCACATGCTACATAGAAATCGTTCAGGAAAGGAAGAGATGTGGCAAATGTCCTGGTCTTATTTTAAGAAATTGCCACAGTCGGGTGCCTGGGTGGCTCAGTGGATTAAGCCGCTGCCTTAGGCTCAGGTCATGATCTCAGGGTCCTGGGATCCGGTCCCGCATCAGGCTCTCTGCTCAGCAGGGACCCTGCTTCCTTCTCTTTCTCTGCCTGCCTCTCTGCCTACTTGTGATCTCTCTCTGCCAAATAAATAAATAAAATCTTTAGAAAAAAAAAAAAAAAAGAAATTGCCACAGTCACTCAAACTTGCTGGCTACTACCTTCATCAGGCAGCACGTATCAACATCGAGGCAAGACCTTCTACCAATAAAAAGATTGACTCACTGAAAGCTGATGGTGGTTAGCACCTTTTTTAGCAATAAGGTATTTTTTAATTAAGGTATGTACTTTCTTTTTAAAGATATGATGCTATCGCACATTTCATGCACTACAGTATAATGGAAACATAATAGTATACGAACTGGGAACCCAATAAATTCATTTGACTTGCTGTATTGTGATATTTACTTCATTGTGGTAGTCTGGAACTGAACCTACAATATATCCCTATTTTCTCAGTAACCCATTAAAATGTTTGATTTCACCCAAATTCTGTTCCATTTGTTCATCTTGGTTTACATAGTTCTAATGAAACAACAAACCTCTTCAGATTGCTTTTCTTCTTTTGTAGCTGTTTTGTGATAGTAAACTAAGCCATTTAAAGATATTCCCACTCAATTTTTCAAATGAGCTACTCAAAAATTTAAACAGCAGTTTATAATTACTTTTCTTATTCTGTGTTACAAATATCTCATTGATTTATTTACTTAGGGATTTGAAAACCAAAATCTACATCCAGTGTTAACTGGCAAACATCGATAAGCACACTATTCACACTTCAGCATAAGTGACAACAGTTTACAAAGAAATCTGTAATTTAAAAATTGATGTAATTAATTTACTAGATCATCGCTTATCATATCGTATTCTTCATAATAAAACTTATGCTTTCTCTAGAATCATCCATGTTTTTGCTTGTCCAGAATATTTCAGTTAGTGGATCAGTATCTGTAATAATGGATAGGGCTAAAAAACATGGTTCTTCTTAGCTGTGCAAACCTGAGTAAGATATTTAACCTCTTGGGACCTCAGTTTTCAGGAGTAAAGAGGACTTGGTTTTTATGTTAAATAAAATGATTTTCATTACACAGAAAAAATGTTTAAATGTAGCACATGGCAGGTATTTAATAACTTCTTTTCTACATTTACTCTCCTTATAATTGTTATATTAAAACACCATGCGCGCATCATATATTAGCTCTAGTTACATAAGTTCTATTTTAGTCTTTAAATTTCCAAGGAAATATTTCGTGAAATACATAATGTTGCATGACTTTATATGAGAAATTTTGGAATATTTAAAGAAAACCTGTTGTAAATCTCACAACGTTAAGAGGCAATTCAGGCATGTAGTGTAGGAAAAAAGTAATCTCAAAATGCTCTCATTTTAAAGGTTAGATGTTGAGTATTAAAGGGTGTTTCTATGCTGGCAAAAAAGGAGAAGGAAAAAAAAAGAGTTCAGTGTAATACTTTTAACATGGTGCTAACAGTTCCAGTTCTTATAGAAGTGGGTTTTGGCGCACCTGGGTGACTCAGTGGGTTAAGCCTCTGCCTTTAGCTCAGGTCGTGATCTCAGGGTCCTAGGATGGAGCCCCACATTGGGCTCTGTTCAGCAGGGAGCCTGCTTCTCCCTCTGCCTGTCTCTCTGCCTACTTGTGATCTCTCTGTCAAATAAATAAATAAAATCTTTTTTAAAAAAAGTGAGTTTTAAACTAGAGAAGAAAATGTAATCTTATTTTTTAAGAGACTAGGTCACTTATATGTTCAGTACATTCTGATTATTACAAAGTCTTTGAAATGGGAAGGAAAGTGAAAAATGTCAAGTTGTATTCTACTGATAGAGAATTAAATCCACACATCCCCCACTGCAGGATGTGTTGCTGAAAACACAGCCTTCATATAGATCTGTTGATTTTCCCAAAATTCTTACTTAAAGTAGGGTTTCAATGTAATACTATCAGAAATTGAAGGGTGCCTGGGTGGCTCAGTGGGTTAAGCCTCTGCCTTTGGCTCAGGTCATGATCTCAGGGTCCTGGGATCAAGCCCCACATCAGGCTCTCTGCTCAGCAGGGAGCCTAGTTCCTCCTCTCTCTCTGCCTGCCTCTCTGCCTACTTGTGGTCTCTCTCTGTCAAATAAATAAACAAAACCTTAAAAAAAAAAAAAAGAAATTGAAAAACATTTGCTCTATTTAGCCCGTATCAATGGCAATCCTTTGAAGTATCAGGGTTTTTTCTATTGTTTTTGTTTCTTTCTCTTTTGTTTTCATTTCTTAAATAATGAAAAGATATGCAAAAAAAATAATTTAGTGATGGTAGAATCACATCTTATATTTCATCGTACTCGTACTGTGATTGAAAGCAGATATGACCATCTAGAATTATGAGAAACTATATTTAAATCTAATGTTTTCTATGAATTCAACATGGAGTAAAAACCATTTTATACACTCCTTCCAGTTATGCAAAGAAGTTGCATAGAAATTTTTAAGGTACTGATCCACTAATTGAAATATTGTGAACAAGCGAAAATATGGGATGATTCTAGAGAAAGTCTAGATTTTATTATAAGGAATATATGATAAACTATGATCTAGTACATTGATTACATCAATTACAACGAATATCTTTATTTCCTCTTATAAGCAAAGAGAGTAACATTTAAAACTTTAGGCATAAGCCTAAGTGAAAAGAAAAAGAACCAGAGATAGTAGAGACAGAAACTAAAAACTTGGGCAAACACCCTTAATGTTGATAAAGCTTATTGCTGATAAAGCCATTCTCATTTATTCTTTTAGGGCTGAAAATGACACTTGAAATTGAACAGCAGAGGGCAGAAATCTTGCAGAGTTCTTTTCAAAGTTGGTAGGTATTTCTTGGGAACAGATTCCATAGAATGTAAATACAATGCCAGACAGTTAGCATGAAGAACTTCTGAACGTTAACTGCAGTTTTCTGTAAGCCAAGCCCTGCCTCACTGGCTGCCTTGTTATTTAGCCAAAATTTAAAACATTTATGATTGTAGGAGTAAATGATCTTAACTAAATGATGGCAAAACCCGATGAGAGGATTGATAAAACCCAAAGAGTTTTCAGACCAGCATGTTAGGCAAATCACAGACATTCTAAGATTTGCTTTTATGATCAAGGTATTTCCTAAGATCATGCAGCCTTTTCTCTCTCTTCCCACATGAATACAATATTCCTCATTTTCCTCTACCTGCTTTCCTGACTACTATGTACCAAAGACCCATTTTTTCCAGATAACTGAGTCAGAGAATTAAATTAGATGACAAGGTTAGGATGATGAGCAACAAAGAGAAAAACAGGGGATGTGAATGATGAATCCAACAAGTTCAGGAAAATCCTCCAGGAATCTGAAGCATGGGCAACATTCTTCGAGGCAGGCTCCATTCTTCCAGGTCCTACCCCACCTAACTTACCTCCTCTTCCTCTGCAGTGTTTCGATCTATTATTTGTTCTGGGGAGGACATAGCATAGGCTAAGTCTGAATCTTAGGTCTGTTTCACCATACACCCTCCCATTTCTTCTAAAATTGACAACTCCACGTTTATAATTTATTTCCTAAAAACTCAGTGATATTGCCTTAAGAACCAGAACAATGGTGGATCCAAGCTTCCAAGAAAGAAGTGGTACCAGGGGATATTTCTAGGGGAGGATAGCATCTGATCTGTGTGTTAGTGTCCTACAAGTCAGAGATGTGCTGTAATAAACTCAAGCCTTCCTTACACAACCTAGTTTGGATCTGACCTCCAAGACACGAGGAACATGGTGCTTCAGAGAAAGTTAAATCATATTGAGCATTATCTCATTGGTGTCCTTTCTCAAAATCTAAGAACAATATAATCCAAAACCTTAATAGAGCATTCTCTCAGCTCGGACCACATATCCAAGAAAACATATGGGGACAACAAGAAAAAATGTGGAAAACCAGCCATAGTAGAAAGGTAATTTTCCAACAAGTTGCTTGGACTTCAGTTCTTCACCAGCAAAATGGAGCCAAAACTGCTGATAACATTCATTTATCTCCGACTACATGTCCAAGTATCAGGGTAACTACTTAAATGCATCAACTACTTCTCACCACAGTCTCATGAGATTCCCATCCGGGCATTATATTATCTGTTACATAAGTACTTTGTAAACTGACTGTCCCATCCAGGCTGATTACTGCATTATACGCACCTCCTTCATGAAAATATTCACGTCAACACTTGCCCTTAAACCCATTCTCACTTCCTTTGTCAACTGGCTCATTTTCTCAGGAAACACACACACACACACACACACACACACACAGACAAAACATCTGCCAGAAATGAAAAGGTTGAAAGAAGAAAAAGAAAGATTTAATCAAGCTACCTGTTCCTTTTATTCATCTAATCACTTTTAAGTCTCTACCATACCTCCTCTCATACCCTATCCTTGATCACAATATCTCTATATGTACTCAAATTACCACAGTTTTTCTATAACTGAGGTTTTAGCTAAGTCAAATGGTCCATCTCCAAATTAGAAGTGCAAAATGTATTACTAATTGTCCCCACAGGACAATTAGATGTCCCCATGAGACAAATTTTAATTGTTTCATCCCCACAAAGTACAAGGTCTTGGTAAGATGTGACCTGTAAAAATATATAAAAGCAAGATCTGAAAACCATAAGACTTGGGAAATAAGGATGCAGAAGGTCCAAGAAAAAGCCTTAGGAAGACCTTTGATATATGTTGCTAGGTGCTGTAGAAATATCTCCAGGATGCCCGTTCAGGGACAATAAAAACAGAGAGGATTTTATCAGGAAGGCTTGCCCGTTTCCTTTTTGCTTTTTTTGATGGCATGCATAGATTAACAACATAAAACAGATCAAATGGGCAAAGGTTTGCTTTTTTTTTTAAATCTAAAATGTCTTACACATTACAGTGGAATACTATGTGGTCCAGCTGAACACAACCATCACCTTTTATTTCCATGCATACCTAGCAAATATGAACTGTGATAAGCAAATTATTTGTAGAGGCCAAGGGATGAAGGAGAGGGTGCTGGAGGGGGACACAGCCAGGCTGAGAAGAGGCAGGTGCATGACTGAAGACCTGTAGTCATTCAGTTGGGTTGGGAGCGAGAGACAATAGCAGATTTCTGAGAGAGAAAATGACGGTACAAATTACTTGTGTCCATAAGGAAAAAAAGAAAAAGAAAAGAAGCCAGTTTTCCTGCACAGAGCTGGAAAAGCCTTATTTTGTGCTCTGTATCAAAGCACCGTGGCCAACAATACAAACAACGTGAGGCGGAGCAAAACACAAAATTGTAGTTATGATTCCACTCACCAAAAGGGTGGATCTTCAGTGTGCAATTCAGCTGGTTTTACAGGAGTGCTCCACGGCAGAGCCGAGCGACCAAGCAAGTCCCAGTCTGCTTAGGCAATAAAAAGCTGGATGTAACTGTTAAAAAAAAAAAAAGAAAGAAAGAAAGAAAAGAAAATAGGTAAGATTCAAATGAGCACATAAAACAAAAAAAGAATAAAAATGCAAATAAATACCATATATCTTCAAAATGTTGGAAAGTTGGAATTGGGAGCTAAATAAGCTAAACTGCACACCTTACCCTTTAGAATATCTTTCAATAGAGAAATGTAAAATATGGTAGAAAACATATTAATTAAATCAGTCATTTTGACTATGGCATACCATTGTCGTTAAAGACACAAAATTACCACAGTACTATTCCCATTTGTTATCCTTCAACTGTGACGCTGTTTGCAATCTAAACACCAAAATACACAGTATTAAAATGGAAAAATAGTTTAAGCACTTTTTTTTTTTTAGCTATACAGATTTTAAGCAGCTCTTTACATTTACAAATGATTTATTTCATCTTCAAATTTACAGTTTGCTCATCCATAGGATTTAAGCATTATTTTGCCAACTTCTAAATTCAAATACTTGCTAATTAGTACCATGGTCACTAGAATGCGGGAGTGGTATTATACACCAGGAAAGTCCTCTGACTCCAATACAACTTCCCTTGGGCAAATAGCCTAAGCTTTCATCATCTAAAATGGGGATATAATAGCGCCTATTTCATAGAAATGTTGTGATGATTAAACATAAAAATCCATCAAAAGCACTTCATACAGAGTCTGGCATACAGTACCCCTTCAATACACATCACGTGTCACTGCTGCCACTGTTACCAACACTACAAGGCTATATCTGGAATGTCATCAGAGATTTTGAGATCATGTCCTAATGATTAACTTTCTTGAAAAATACAAATATCTTCTCCTCTATCAAAAAAGTTCGCATCATTAAATGAATCCAACATTAAGATGTTAGTTCCTCCTTATGTTCTCTTCTCCCCTGGCCAGGAGAACTGGGATATGAGGGTGATTTCTTAAGTTCACAAAGGAATCGGGATAATCGTGCAAAAAAGAAAGAGAGGTCAACAAAGAAGGAATGACAACAATTGAAAACAAATAGGTTTAATCAGCAAATTTTGTTCAAGTTATTCTCATCTTTGGTATTAAATGTACGCCTCCACGTGTAAGACAAAGGAATCCTTCCTCAACCAGCCCTGCTAAGCCAGGGGGTAAGATGCCCTGGTGAGCTGGAGCCTCAGTCTGGCTGAACCTATCTCCAGCTCCCATATGAGGAAGGCCACAGCTGGATAACAGATTCCTGGACACCCTCCTCACAAGGGTAAGCACTATCTTCAGACGGATGACTCTATCTTCCTGACTACTCTGAAAAGCCTTTCTGACCTCCTCAAAGACTTCTGGAAATGTGGAATAAATACGAGGTGCTACTATCCTGATCTTGCAGATAGTAAGAGGGCTTGTTACAATGCAGTGGAGACTATGGAATTTAAGTCACAACAGACCTGAGTTTGAATTGTAACTTTCTCACTAATAAGTACAACCCCATACAAGGTTCCTCAGATCCCCTGAGTCTCAGTCTTCTCATCTGTAAAATGGGACCAGAGACAACACACCTATTAAATTGAGTATTAAGGAAAGAATGTCTCTGGCACACAGTACGCATACAACAAATGCTAATCACAATCTTTGCTTTCCTTATTGCTGCTATCTTGCTTATGATGGTAGCCTGATTATCTGATTGTAAGGGAATGAAATAGAATTGTCTAATCAAGACTGTGTCTTGACAAACTGACAAAACCAGACAGAATTATAAGACCTTATGTCAACTTGTTTTGTTTAAATTTTGTTTTATTTTTTTTTCAACTTTTCAATTTGGCAATTAGAGCTCAGCAAAGCAATATGGTTCTTTGATTTCTTCCTAAGAAACTCTGCAGCCTTTATTGTCTTTGTATTGCACAACTTTAGCACTTAATTATATCCTATCTTGTAATAATTAGGTGTCCTTATAATCAAGTCTGTTTACTTACTTGTGCAGTTCTGATCCTTTAATCTCTCCTGAATATTAGTTTCTAATGCTATAAAAAGCCACAATTTAACAATTTTATTACTAAATAGAATTGCAAGAATATTTTGAAGAAGATTCACCAATCAGTTGAGTCTAAAACTTTCTTTTATGATTAGGAGTAGTACAAAATCATACAGGTAAGCCTCAATAGTAGAAGCACAAGAAGTTTCTATGCCTTTCCACTGACTTCCTGTGCAGCCTTGGGATAGTCATCAACCTTTCTCTTTAGACCTGTAGATGAGCCTGCACTTGAGTTAGAGACCTGTCTCAGCTAGAGCACAAGCGCCTTTTAAAGTTAAGAATTCTCTATAATATCAAGACTCTAATAGGACAGCTGTAAATTTTAGGCAATGAATCTGGTACTCGCTTTGTTATTTTACATCATGTTAATTATAAATTGAAAAGCCTGCCGCTGGATTGTAAAACAAAAACAAGTACAGTCAGCATACATTGTCTATTTGGTACAGTGTAATGATCAACTTGCTGGACTCCACAGCCTACCGAAGGAAAACATTGAATAGCCACATGGTCCAAGACAAGTTTAGTCTTCTATGTTCCTTAGAATCTTGGATAAAATAGGAATGACAACAGTATCTAACTCAGGGTTATTATAAAGATTGAATACATAACTCAATAAGTGGTACATAGTAAATGTAGCTATTATTATTTATTTTTATTAGTAAAATAGAATTACATCAAAATCCACTGATTTCCGAAGTTTGGGACTCACCCCCTATTTGGTATATGCATTATTGATACTTGTCAAATGGATAAATGGAATTTATTTTTTGATCAGTCTATGTCACTCATCAAATATTCAGTAACAAATGATGCATGCTTTAAGGCATACATTTATTGCCAATGTTACTATTTATTAGGTTTTCATCTACACATTAGGATAGATCAGATAAAACTTACATTGACTCAACTTAAATACATTATTAAATTATAATAAAACTAACAAACCCAAACTAATTTTTTTTTTCAGAAATAGCATTTCAGGTAGATTTTACACATGGGATTTGATATGACTATGATGAGACCTACATTTTCAAATATTCTTTTGAGTGTCATCATTAAAAAATTGGATAGTAAATAAAAACAAACAGATCAAAAGTTATTCAAAAGCACAGCAGCCAGTAGTAACTGCTGCTTTCATTTTGGTGGGTATCCTTCTTGATAACTCTCTCTCTATAAATTCACCTGGAATAGACAAAATTATGTATAAATAGGACAATGTCAGCCACCTATTTTTACTCCAAACCCTTTCCCATAATAGAAATGCATTTTAGAGATTACTGATGCAGTTAATCTGGGTCCACTTTTGATTCGATCAAATTACTTTAAATTTTCGTTTAATGTTTATCAAAAATTTGAGAAATTTAAATATCTTATTTAAGAATATTTAAAATGAACTATTTAAATTAACTAAATATTATTGACATCTGAGGAATAATTTAGGAATGTCTCAATTTGTGTCTTGTAAATGTACCTTTCTATCATTAAACATAAAAATCAGACAAATTAGGCAAATACAGACTAGATATTTTACACAATATGAAGTGCCACAAAATGAAGTGATATAGACAAACCTATAAAAAGCCAGACAATAGGAATAAAACTTGCAAGATGTTGTTATTTTCATTCAAACTACCAGTTCCCTTAATGGAAATTAAGTTTATAGGCTTAAGAGAAATATTAACAATTTTCCCTTTAGATATAAAGAGAATGATGTTACAGTGTGAGGAATGGGAGATTAGTAAATGCAAATTAATTGACTTCTTTCTAATGAATAAAAATAAAGATTTCAGAGACATAAAAATATGAGTTTCATTCCACAAAGCAGAAAATGAAATGAGTTAGAATGAATGACTTTCAGAATACACATGCCATTTTGCATTCTCCTACTCATCTAACTGTTTAGGAACTGTAACCTTCTTCAAAAAAAGGAATATTCTAAGTCCAAATAAAAGATCTTCCTGTTTCTTAACATGGAGATTTGATAATGAGGCATTTAGACCACCAATAAAATGATTTTACAACATAGAAAATTATTAATTGATCTGGATATTTAAAAAACCAGTCAGCTAGTATAATTTACTTATTTGACCAAAATTTAATTGAGTAGTGCCCATATACTAAAAACTATTTCAAGCCCCAGGTTTATACTGTCCAGTGGAGTAACCACCAGTGGCCATGGGCTATTGAGCACTTAAAATGTGGATAGTCTGCAATGACACGTGTAAATGTGAAACACAGGTTTAATATAATAAAGTAAACTATCTCAATCATATTTTTATATTGGCACAAATTGAAAAATACTATTTCGTATACTGAGTTAAATTAAATATATTAAGAAAATTAAGTTCACCAAGCTTCTTTTTACTACCTTTAATGTACCTACTAGCAAATTTCAAATAACACATGTGGTGTGCACTATATTTCTAATGGACAGCACTTCTCTAGGTGATAATAATGATTAATAAGGAAAACATGTCTCTATATTCATATTTGTGTGCTTGTAGTTGGGCACAAATGCTGTTCAAGGACCCGTGTCAGATGCTGACGAAGGTGCATTAAAGTTTAAGGTGTGTGCCAACCCCTGAAATTTTGCCATCTAGCAATATGCATCAGAAAGATAGGAAAAGTACATAATCACAAAGCCATTACATAATGCTAACCAAAAATATAACACTGCTTTATGCAGAGAAATCTCGGTAATAAATAAAGTTAGGGTTGTTCAATACATCTCACTTCTTTTATCATGAGGGGAGCATTAGGCTGATCTGCTGTTCAGCACTTGCTGCTGGGGCTGTGGGTATGCTTCTCATTCTTCAGGAGGGGGAGGAGGAGCTCATATTCGATCTGCTTATAATGGCAAATTTGTACAGGGGATCAAGAGAGCAGCCTCATCACAAATGCCATGTGAAATTCACTGATATCCCCAAGCAAGCTAAGTTGGATCTTAGGAGGGAGCCAGAGAAAACATTTCAAAACATCCGGAGGTCCTCAAAGCCTCCCTAAGGATCTGAAGGCCCACTGTGGTTGTGACAAAGAGATTACAGAACTGTCAAATATATGGTAGAGATTAATTAGCAGAGTATTATCTCTGGTAGCTCTGACCAACATCACAAAGAAATTATCAGCAGCCAAATAGTTACAACAAGGTATGCTTCGAATAAATTTAAAATGACTTATCTCTGTTTTTACAGTAGGTTTTATTCCCTCCAAAGCCATTGTAGGCCAAAGATGTCTCCTTTTCTACGTGGAATCTTTGAATTTTCACTCTTTAGGAGAACATTTCAATTAATTTAAGCCATTTTATCTCTCACACAGAGATTTCCACAATAATCTGTCAAATTCAGGCATAATTTTGTTCAAAATAAATGGTTTCTATCATAAAGATGCACTAAATCAATCAAAACACAATCATATTTTCAACATTTAAATGCAGGAGCTGTGGTCCGAAGCTTTGAAGGTTTCAATAAAAGGAAAAAAAAATATAGAAGTTTAAAAGATACTCCATGAAATACCAATTCATTAAGCAATTTTGGAAGGGTCAAATCTTATTTTGCTTAAGGGTTATCTGATACAGAAATTACTGGAGTTTTATAAAATATGCACTCTGTCCTTGCTCATTTTCTGAATGAATAAATATGAGGCCAATTTTATACAGAATCACTTCAACTTGAACTAATAATAATTGTGTATTACAGCCTAGCATGTTTCAAAGGAATACATATAAAAAGGAAGGCAAAAGAAAACATTAAATCAGTCACCAATTATAATTAATTTATAGACAGTTGAGGTTTCTTTGCTTTGGCTAAAGTATTTGAGTTCTCATAGGGAAGTCCAGAGTACAAGCGAAAGAGTACCAGATCATCTAAGGACTGTTTTTATTTACTGAATATCTTTAAAATACAAAAGACTGTTTTTTAAGATAGAATGGTATAACCTTGTAGATCTCATCAGATCTCATCAGAAACTGTGAATCTTTTACTGATCATTTCCTTTGAGAAATTTTTAGATCATTAAGAAAGAAATAAAAACTTGCCGAAAGACATTGCTTAGAATTTCATTTACACTGAACATTCTGGGGTGTTGGATTTGTTGAAACATACAGAGAGCTTTGTAAAATTATCATCATTTCTTTTTAATTATGGAGAGATGGAGAACTAACCCATGGAATAAGAATGTTTTTGAAATCATAAAAAGAGTCTAACTGATACCCCAACGTACTCAGTTGGTTTTGTGATATAGTAATTATCATATTTGACCTCTGTCCATGAGCAAACTGCTTAGTTATTCATTATCTTCTGTCGCCCACAATGCCTTCCAAGGGTTACCTGGGTACTCATCATATTCACTCCCTGCTATGGGCACAGTTGAACCTCTCCCTGTTCACTCATGGCCCTGCGTCCTCACCCTACATCCTCACCACTCATTCAAGTGAGCACATAAACAAAGTGAGCCAACCATCTAAACTTTATATCAACAGTCACCGTTGGTGAGAGCATGATCCAGAATACCGAACTGCCACAGAATACAAATAGCCACAGCATACCACCAAAGTCACAAAACTTTAAAAGAAACTAAAGGAAGAATGCTGGGGCATTACATTTTTAAGGGATTTGGTTGCCAAATACATGGACACTGACCTGACCAGTGCTGAGTGTGATAAATTTGAACAATAAAGATAAGGAAATTTTTGCAGAATAACAAAATTAACATAATTGATACAGCTATCCCACCTGCACACAAAAACTTCATCAGCATTCAGTTTGAAATGATCAATTTATTAAAACTCATAATAGATTCATATATTTGCATCAAGGATAACTGCAAGGGGGCTTCTATTTACTATCACATTATCAGCCATCACTATCTGTTACTTGTAGTTGGCTAAAAATAATGAAATTGCAGTTCTTTAAACACAATTCATATTTCTCCTCTTCAGTCACACTATTTAGAGGTGGGTACATATGCACATGTGGGCACACACACATACACATCAACTCAATACAGGTCGTTAGAACAGGCAGGGATTTACTCTATGTTCAGTACGTCAGATTAAGAGAGTGGAAAGGAAGGTAGAGAGATGAGGAAATAACATGTGTTTGCAATATTTTGAAAATTAAAGATCCCATATACCAAATGCTGTACAGAAATAATTATACTTCTGCATTTCCTAAAAGTGCAATCATTAAACAGATAAAGCTGTTAGAATATTAAAGTAAAATGTTGTTCTAAATTTTTAAATACAAGCAATGCTTGTTTTAATCATACTGCTGTCAGATCTAATGGCATCAATAAAAATTAAGGCTGTACAATCACAATCAATTTCAGAGGTAAAATGCTCATTGTGTAAGGTGCTAGCAGAAGCAATGCCACTCTTGCAAAAGAAGAAATTAAAAAAAAACAACAACTGGTTATTTTCCATGTTAGTCTCACCAACATGAACTGTGCCCTTTAAAATATAATTTCTCCACTAAGTGTGAATATAACCACTCTCTACACAAGAAATCAGTGTGATTACTGTATTTCCTCAAAATCATTACATTAAGTAGCAAGCAAATGTCTTTATCCCTTCCGTTACCCTCCCCTAATTAATTAAAGATTGGCACAGTCTAAGAACTAAATTTATTTTCAATTAAAATAAGAAGTCCTTATGTCATGATAATTTTTTGTTACTATTTCTAATGTGCCAAACAAAGGTTTGCTGTTAGCATTGAACATAGTAATCAAAACAAATCCTTTAATTTTCAATAACTGTAAGGATACTTGAAGACATGTTCTCCTAGCAAGGTACTACCTCAATGGTTAATCCTATTAAGAACTGAGCCATGCACTGCGACTAAATCCTCTGGGGAATTTGAGGAATCAAAGGCTTACTGCACACTTAGAAGGCAAGGACTTTTGTAAAGGGCTCTATTATATGAGGAACAAAAGAATACCACTTGTGTACTTAAATATCATCTGCTTTTCCTTCCAAAATACTCCATTTTTAAGTAAAGATATGTGATTTAAATGTATTTAGAGTTTAGCTTTTGGCACCACTCTCGTTTCTGAGTAGAAGTGCCATCTGCGGGCCCCATGGCTCACGCATAATGATATGCTTACAAGCTGCTTCCCTTTTCTGCACAATGTACCCTTTTCACTTTAACATACATTTTCCATAAATTTTTGAATAACAAATTGGGCTGTGGAAGTTTGTTGAAACGGGACAAGGGAAATGCCTGTAGGCTAGAAAGTGGTGATTTTACTAAAGAAATTGGCACAATGGAAAATAGCTACTCCACCTGCCCCCACCCCAAACACCTATCTGGAGCTGTGATCCTTTAAAATTGCAAATTAAAAACTTCTCCCCTCGATATATTAGGTCTGTACATTTACTTGGGCAAAGAGCCCACATGCCTGCCATCCATTACACCTGCTGGGTGACAAACAGATGAGAGTCATCATGCAGACTCCCAACATTTGATCTCCTGATATCGCCAGATGTCCCCCATTTACATTCAAACATAACCACAGTCATTAATGCAACTAGCCTGGCTGGCATTTAATAGGGGTAAAAAGTGGAATTCTAATCTAAAATCCTAACTATCTAAAGCTTTCAGGATGTGAGCGCATCTACTATTAAATATGCTTCAACGTGTCTAACTTTCTGGCTATTAAGAGAACGCATTTCATTGTAGGACTGAAAGCTGGTACAGATGGGCAGATTTGCACACATTTCAGGAGAAGACCTGCATCTTGCCCCATTTGGCTTCTGCACTTAAAATTAGACAACAAAATTTACCTTCACATTATCTGCTACACTCTTAAATACAGTAAGAACAATCTTGCTTGTTGGTTACAACTCAAATACACTACTTAGTAAAAATCAGTAAATGGACAACAAAAGTCAAAGAAGCCATGGAAGGAATAAATTTTAATTTCTTCCTTGCTTCCCTCCCTAGTCCAAGAGCACTTAAGAAACTGCTTACTGATGATGGTCTACTGGAGAACTTCAAACAAAAGATCACCTGTGCAGGTGTCACTCCAAAGCCCCCAGTGAGACTCCAAGGGTGTGACCCAGGAATCTGTAAATGTCCTTGTTAATTCTCTTGAAATCAGTCCTAAACCTTGAGCATATCCTGGCAGCGTATTCAGGAACTATGCATGAGAACATGACTTAACAGCTTGACTTTCTGAGACTTTCTATTCCATTCTTTGTTTTACACAGAAAATATTTATAGTGTGTCTACCCTGTGCCTGGCACTGGGCATACACAGAATCCCTAAGACACCAGGATTTATCTCAGCAGACTCAGTTCATGGCTCTAGGTACAGACAGAAGGCTGCCTAATATTATGAGGGCAGAGGGATTCTTATATACAAACTAAAAGAAATGTAAAACCTGGGAGACACTTTGAGAATTTTACAAAGTGTCTACTAACTGGACACTTTAAGAAGAACTGGGAAGGAAGAAACCACTAGACCTCCTACAAAAGATATTAACATCTATGCCCAGGACTTGTTTAGGGAAAGAAGGTTGAATTTAAGCATTAAGGAGGAAGTTGGGAAGACTGTAGCTTCTTTCCACATTCCTTCCTCTATTTACATTAGAATCAGTTTAGACCCCTCTCCCTTGTTCTAGCTTCCTCTCCCTCTGTAATGAAAATATTCTCTTCAGTGAGAATGTAACTCAGCCAGGGCCCTGGGCCCCCCCATCACTCTCCCCTTATCCCTAAAATTATTGTATTCACTTGTATAACCGTCTCTTATCTGTCTCCCTATATCAGAGCAGAGGCTTTGCCTATCATTCACCTGTTCCCAGGACCTAGAAACACACTTGGCATTAAGTGGGTACCCAAATACATGTTTCAATGAATAAAACAGTGAACAAAAAATAGTTATCCTTAAAACTTCTTGCTCCCTTCTATCACCAGACATGGATAATTTTTTTCAGTGCATCTTCTTGGATTTATAGTATTAGTGATTTCTTTCTTTCTTTTTTTTTTTTTATTTTTTTTTTCATTTGAAACCTAACCTGATTTCTCTTCTAAGATTATTTTGGCCTATCTGCTCTCTAGCTTTAGTCATTGAAGATGTTTACACTTGGACTTAGTTCAGCACAATCCATTTTTATGCAAGCCCATATATCTTCTGCCCATCTCTCCTGTAATTTATAAAACATCCTATTGCCCCTCAGCAGGGACAGAATTCCAAAACTTATTCAAATCTTATACCACATACTAAGAAAGAACAACAAAAAAATCCCCTCAAAGGAAAAGAACTTGCAGAATTTCTGTTCCAAGGTCCAGGGAACAGAGGAAAAACACAGGCCATCAACGCAGAATGAGAGGAATTAAACAATGAAATCATTGATTTAAGGCTTTTGATAATAATGGCAAAATATTAAATCGGGCTTAAAATTACTAAGTACTATCAGGCCACTTTTACTTTTTTTCTTCTGCTGCTCAGAACATCCCTGCAATTTCACGGCACCTACTAATAGAAAGCGAGCTCAGATTCTATTGACAGTTTCATGACAAGTCATACTTCACCTTCCATTGTCCAGTCTTCTTAGCTGTTCATTATCTTGACTGCTGTGCCTACGAGATAATGATACACTCTGCTTCTACCCCTGACTGGAACACATTTTTGCTCCAGGGTTCCTTTTAATTGAAACACACTGTCGGTATTACTGTTTTTGGTGCAAAAGTAAACACATTTAACACAAGAATTCGGTTTGTATTTGCTTCACCAATAGGAAGTGTGTAAAAAGTCACCTGCCTCTAGGAAAGTGACTGGATCATTCTTTTGAAACATGAATATTTTTGCTCTTTCCTTTTACTTTCATTACCATTTGTCACTTCTGGGGATGTGATAATCAATTATCTCTGTGAGAAAAAATATTATGACCATCCTTACCATTTCTCTGAGTGTCCCAGACCCATTCAGAAAGTAGTGACTAATGTTTCATCAACCCTTAAGCATAAAATTGACTGAAAATGCTTTAACTCTAAAAAAGAGGTATAATAAATTGTGCCTGTTAAATTATCTGTGTCCATTGTAAATTCCATTACATAGCCACCGACTGACTATAACAGAATTGCCCAACTTCGGGATTAGTAGCAGCTGAGCCTGGTCCAGATGCTGTTCTTGTCTAGCAGAGAGGTTCTTGGAATTTGAACTCTTTCAAGAAAACAAGTGAATTCTATCTACCAACAAATATATTTCAAAAAATAACTAGAAATATAAAGAGGATTAGGATTTATTTTCTCACTCTCTGGCAAAAAAAAAAAAAGGAAAGAAATAAGAAAGGATCGTATGCTAACTATGTAAGAACCATGACATGTTAAAAGACCGTGCACAGCTTCGTTTTATCCCATTCAACTGACACAATCATATCTATGAGGTTAGATCTCTCACCATTCCTATTTTATAGATGAGAGCATCTAGGCACAGAATTACTAAATATCATGTCCCAGGCCATCCCACAGAGCTGGACCTTGAGTCTGGATCCGATACCAAACCCCAGGTTCTTAGCCACAAATGTTCTATGACGCTTATAATCTGAGTTCTTTTTAGTTAAAATAGAAAAAGCACTCTAATGAAGTCACCTAACGACTGTTATGTATTTATATAGTAAAAAGTATATGGATTTAAGTTTTAAAAATATAAAATGGACTCACAAATTACTCAAAATTCAGGTTGACCGAAGATATATCTGCTAGTATTCCTTCCATTTATAAATTGTAATATTACTTGTCTTTTTTTTTTTAATCACTAGCCAACATAATATTTTTTTTGGCACTACATGTTTGGGAAAGGGGAGAAGAAAGAGCATTACTCTCTCTTCCAGAAGATTAGCACAATATGCATGTGTAGCAGGGGTGGGGGTCAGGTGTATAAGGGGACACCTTATACAATGGATTAATTATTTACCACCCTTGGAAGTAAAATAATTCACAGATGTTAAAATGCAAATGAATCTGCTGGGAAAATTTTTTAAAAATTGCATCACTAGGCTTTCCCTAAGAGATTCTGATTCAATAACTGTGGGGTAAAGTCTAGAAACTGCATTTTCAACAAGCTGCAACAGGTGATTCTACTACATACAGTTCTTACCTATGTTGTCTAATATGGTAGCCATGAAGCTTTTAAAAATACAGCTAATCCAAAATGACATGTATTGAATGTAAAAAAATATACATTGAGTTTCAAAGACTCCGTATGAAAACTAGGACATGAACTATCTCATTAATAATGTATTTTGATTATATGCTAAAATTATAATATTTTAGTTATATTTATAAGTTTAATAAAATATATTACTAAAATTAATCTCATGTATTTCTTTTTATTTATTTTAGTGTGGGTATAAAATAATTTTAAATTATATATGTATCTTACATCAATATTTCTATCAGATATTATATTTCTTTTATTTTTAAGATTTTATTTATTTATATGACAGAGAGAGAGAGATCACAAGTAGGCAGAGAGGCAGGCAGAGAGAGAGAGGGGGGGGGAAGCAGGCTCCTGCTGAGCAGAGAGTCCAATGTGGGGCTCAATCCCAGGACCCTGAGATCATGACCTGAGCCGAAGGCAGAGGCTTTAACACATTGAGCCACCCAGGCACCCAGGATATATTTTTAAATAGAAAAATAGGCTTCCAAATATGCATTCTGTAATCTTCAAAAATGCAATCCAGTATTTTACACACATCTACACACACATAAGACACACACGTATGAATACACACGTTTCTGAGTGAAAATAAAAAAGATTGTGATATTTTACACATACTGACATTGATAGGAATGTAGGTATTTTTTCCTCTGAGCTACGCAGGCCACCCCAGACATTATATTTCTATGTGGACTTATTTTTCTTTTGAGCAACTCTCATTTCTAGGCAAAGGTAGTAAAAGATTTCTAAATTAAGACCAGGACCAGGGTACATATAATAAAGATTTCTTTGAATACTTTTAGAAATCTAACAAAGATATATGCATCAACTAAACTGCCACATTTATAAATTTCTACATCAAATTTATTTTTTTAGTGAAACAAACAAAGCCTTAACTAACTATCCTAACCAGTATTCAATGATTATTAAATCCCATGTGTGGTTGGTGTTTGCTTTCAAGTATGAATTTCCTTAGAGCATGATATATGTATGTTTGTATATTTGTATGTATGGATGTGTTTATGCAGCGCACCACAAAGTATGACTTTTCATTTTGTGCCTCATTCACAAAAATAATAGGAACATTTGAAAAGAAAACTGTTGGTGGGACGCCTGGGTGGCTCAGTTGGTTGGATGACTGCCTTCGGCTCAGGTCATAATCCTGGAGTCCCGGGATCGAGTCCCACATTGGGCTCCCAGCTCCACGGGAAGTCTGCTTCTCTCTCTGACCTTCTCCTCGCTCATCATCTCTCTCACTGTCTCTCTCTTAAATAAATAAATAAATAATCTTAAAAAAAAAAAGAAAAGAAAACTGTTGAGTATAATCCAGTATTATTGTAACTGGCAATAACTATATAATGAGATAAATAGAGTTATATGGGTGGGTGGGAACATAATCAACCTTGCTAATATTCTCTCTATTGGTCAATGTATTATGGTACCCAATAAATGATATGATAAATAACTTAAGTTTCTGAAATAAACATGTTATGAATTACTACCTATACTCTTAAATTACTCATTACTATTCTACTAAAGTGAGATCCATACACTTATTTTCATAGAATTATATATTGTTTAATAATGTTAAGCAAATTTCAATCTCCACTTTCCTGACTTACATGATACATACTCAAATTCTGATGGTGAGTTATATTAGAGGTCCCCAAATATTCTCAATTCACAGTACCCTAGTGTCTTGGCGATATGTTCCTGGTACCCGTAGGGCAAGAGAATTACATAACAGTTCCAGTTATTCAGTAGTTAGGCCCAAACAACTTAATAGCTTTTAGGCGGATGTTTCTAGCTTTCTTTTAAATGTTTAAAATATCTCATAGATTTCAGTTGAGTTTGCTGAAGTTCACAGTTATTTCAGCCCAGTTCAAAAACTGTAGGACTATATAGTTTTAAATGATCTAGAAAGTAAAAGGCAAAATTTCATACCTTCTAAGGGAAAGAATACACCTAATACTAATAGCTATTTCCGGTTTTGTTTCTTTTAACACATTTTAATTATTAAGAGTTTATAAAAGTCATCTTATGTTGCACCACTGGATAAGTGACACTTAGCATAGATTTTATCAGTCAATTAGTTGACTAGTCAACAGGTATTTGTAGAATATTTATTATACATCCAAGTCAATACTCTCAAATAGCTTGTATCCTATAACTCATCTGTAGATAAATCTTAATGTCACGGCTCTCTCAAATAAGGGTCTCAAATGATTATTGTCATCTAAATTTTTCTATTAATTATATTTATTATTACTCATTAACATATGATAAAATTTCTTGTGATGGTTAAGAAATTATATGAAATTCTGAAAATACAAAATGTTTCAACAAAATGTTGCTTTCAACAAAATGTTGCTCTCATTTTAAGACCAGAGATTGAGGTCATGACTCAAACAATGCTAGCTTCAACAAAAATTAAAAACCGATGAAACTTCCAGTTTCCTTTTTGGTGTATAATTTCCTTAGAAGTAACCACTCTGTTCTGACAACAATAAAAAATTTGAGCAACTGAAAAATCACATCTCTTCTTAGATACATGAGAGGAATAAGGTCAAAGGCAAACCAATGCCCTCAAATATTGGAAAAACAGAGAAGCGGAAAGAGAGAATGACAACTTACCAAAGCAGAAACCCACAATTAGAAACCTCGGTGGGAACCAGGGCTAGGATAAAAAGAGCTCACTGAAATTAACAAATTGCTGGAGGCTCAGTGTGGACAAGTCTCGGAGTTGAAAACTCCAGGGGCACTCAATCATAAAGAGTCTCACACACCTTTTGAGTTTTACTGCTAAGAGCTCTATAAAGTTCTCACAGTGAATACAGGAGAAAAATTTCCTGGTGCTTCTAGCAAGGGAGAATTAACTGAACCATTCTGAAATACGCCAGAGCATTCTATACTTTTTAACAAGGCCTGACCTCAGGAGAAAGTATATTACCAGAGTTTAATCTGACAGGTATTTATCAGAGCCTAATTTATCTATGGGAAGGAATAAAACAATTCCAGTTCCCACTAGCCTTCCATGTGGAGAGGAGAAATACCGAAATCTGGCCCTCACAGGCTTCCACATGAGAGAAGGGGAAAACACACCTTAAGGCCCCTGTAGCCAGCCTGTCCCACCTAAAACTGAGAAGCACTAATAAAGTTCAGAGACCAAGTTTACTGAGAATCATAGTACTATAGAACACTCACCCTCCTCTGAAACCTTACCACTACACTATTAAAGATCTATTTACCACTATCCTTTTTACCTAGCACTTCATTATCTGCCTTTTAATAACAACAAAAAATTATAAAGCATACTGAAAGGTAAGAAGCATACTTTCAAGAGATTGAACAGGCATCAGAACCAGAGTCAGATATGGGAAGAATATTAGAATTATTAAACCATGTTTTTTAATATATGATTAACATGCTAAAAGTTTTAATGGAAAACATAGATAATATGCTAGAATAGATAAATAATGCACACAAAAAGGTGGACATTCTAAGAAAGAATTGAAAAGAAATGTGAGAAATAAAAAAACACTAACATGAATGAAGAATGTCATCACCTAGTTCACTAGCACACTGGATACAACTGAATAAAGAGTTTCTAAATTTGAGGATATGACAATTGAAACTTCTAAACTTAGAAAGCAAAAAGAAAAAAAGACTAGGAAAAATAATAAAAAACAGAGTACCTAAGAACAATTAAAAAGGCATAACATATGTGTAATGGGAACAAAAGGAAAAAATAGAGAGAAAAGAACAACCGTAGTACTTGAAGCAACAGTAATTAAGAATTTCCCCAAATTAATGGCACACACCAAACCACAGAGCCAAGAAACTCAGAGTATACCAGACAGAATAAATGCCCAACAAACTACACTTAAACATATAATGTTCAAACTTCAGAAAATCAAAGATAAAGAAAAAATCTTGGAAGAAGCTAAAGGGGAAAAAAAAAACCCTTTACCTATAGAGGAGCAAAATAAGAATTTCATCCAACTTCTCCACAGAAACCATGTAAGCATGAATTGGAGGGAAAAACTGGATGTCTTAAGAGGGAAAAAAAAAAGATACAGAATTCTATACTTTGCGAAATTAATCTTCAAAAATGAAGGGAGAACTAAAGACTTTATGAAATAAAAATTGAGAGAATCTGTTACCAGTAGATCTGCTTTGTAAGAAATGACAAAAAAGAGAAAAAAAAGTTTCATAGAGAAACAAAAGTATATAGGTTAGAAACTTGATCTACATAAAAGCATTAAAAAATTAATAAATGAAAATAAAATAAAGAATTCATTTCTCTTATTCTAAATTGATCTAAAAATAATGGTTTCTTCAATATAATAATAGCAAAAATATATTTAATAATATACGCTTTTATGTATATATTTGTATATATACATATATATGTATTTTGGGCCTGATATAAGTTTATGTATAAGTAAATGAAGGATAACAATGATAAAAGGAACTCGAGGAAAGAATCAGAAATAAATATATACATATATATACAAATTTTTTTTTTTCCTTAAAGGTATTCATAGTACACATGAAAGGACACAGTGTTAATTTAAAGTGGGTTTGGATTTTGTAAATGTAATTGCAAACCCTAGGGCAACCATTCACTAAAAAAAAAATGTAAAAAAAAAAAAAAGGCACAATTAATAAGCTAAGAAAGAACAGAAAATGAAACCATGTAAATGTTCAATTAAAACCACAAAATGCAGAAAAATGTGGAAGACAAAGAAATAAGAACAAAAAATAGAATATATATTAATCTGACTGTACTAATCATTACCTTAAAAGTAAATGGTCTAAACACATAAATTAACAAAAATGGCCAGAGTAAATAAAAAACAAGGCCCAATTATATGGTCTTTACTATATAAATAGATAGATAGATAGATTTTTAATGTAAATATATAGAAAGATACACCATGCTTACATGCTAATCAAAGTTGCAGTAATAATATTAATTTCAGACAGAGGAAGAGAAGAAACTTCTGAACAAGGAAGTTATCAGGGATAAAGAGGGGCATTACATAATCATAAAAAGATTACTATTCCAAGAAGACATAAACATTACTTCATGTGTAGTGTATAACAACAGAGCATCAAATATATGACAAAAACAGGCTAGACCTGCAAGAAGAAATAGATTAATCCACTATTATAGTTGGAGGTTTAACATGCTTCTAACAGAAATGGACAGATCTAGCAGGCAGAAAATCAGTAAGGATATAGTTCAACTCAACAGCGCTATCAACTAGTTATAATGGACATTGTAGACTCCTTTATTCAACAAGAGCAGATTATACCTTGTTCTTAAGCTCACATGGAACATTGACAAAGATAGACCACATTCTGGGTCATATTGTAAGAAATTCAAAAGAACAAAAAACATACAATGTCTTCTCTCATTATAGAATTAAAATTGAAATCAGTAACAGAAATGTATCTGGACAATCCTAAAATACGTGGATATTAAATAGGACAATTCTAAATAACACATGGGTCAAAAAGAAAATCTCAAGAGAATCCAAAAAGGAAAATTGGCCTTTGGACAACATGGGGGTTAATGGCACTGACTTCTCAAACAGTTGAGAATCTGTATACAACTCTAGACTCCCCTAAAACTTAAATACTAATAGCTAACTGTTGGCTGGAAGCATAAAATTACATAAACGGTTGATTGATATGTATTTTTATGTCTTTTTTTTTTAAAGATTTTATTTATTTATTTGACAGACAGATCACAAGTAGGCAGAGAGGCAGGCAGAGAGAGAGGAGGAAGCAGGCTCCCCACTAAGCAGAGAGCCCAATGCGGGGCTCAATCCCAGGACCCTGAGATCATGACCTGAGCCGAAGGCAGAGGCTTTAACCCACTGAGCCACCCAGGCGCCCCTGTATTTTTATATCTATTGTATACTATATTCTTCCAATAAAGTGAGTTAGAGAAAAGAAAATGTTAAGAAAATCTTAAGGAAAAAATACATTTGCAGCACTGTACTGTATTTGTAAAAAAAAAAAAATCCATATGTAAATGGACCCATGTAGTTAAAACCCATGTTGTTCAAAGGTCACCTCAATTTTGAATGAAATGAAAATAAAAATTTAACTGATCAAAATTTGAAAATTTAGCAAAACCATGTACAAAGTGGAATTTTAACACTGAATTAATATATTAGAAAAAAGAAAGCTCTAAAAATCAATAATCTAAGCTTCTTAGAAAACTGTAAGAAGAAGGGCAAATAAAATTCTAAGTAAGCAGAAAAAATAATTACAATCAGGGCTGAAATCAATGATATTGAAAACAGGAAATCAATAGAGAAAATCGACTAAACAAAAAGCTTATTTTTTGAAAAAAATCAATAATACCAGTAAGCCTCTAGACAGGTTACTGAGAAAATAAGAAAGGAGACCCAGATTACTAATATTAGAATGAAAGAGGGGACATCACTAGGGATCTCATGGAAATTAAAAAATATAATACGGCAATATTATAAACACACTATGCCCTCAAATTTGATAACCTTTATGAAATGGACCAATCCCTCTTAGACACAATCTGCCAAAACCCAGACACACACACAAAGAAATTGAATCCATAATTAACAACCTTCCAAAACAGAAAACTCTAGGCCCTAATAAATGCGTTGGTGAATGAAAACATTTCTGTAAGAAATTATACTAATTCTCTATAATCTTTTCCAGAAAATATAAGCTGAGAAAATACTTTCTAACTTACTCTATGAGGCTACCATTACCTTAATACCAGTATCAGAAAAGACATTACAAGAAAAGTACAGTCCAATATTGCTCACTAGCATAGGTGCAAAAATGTTCGATAAAATACTAGCAAAATGCATCCACAATATATAAAAAAATTAATTGCATACTACAATGAAATGGGATTCATCCAAGTATGAAGGATGATCGAATACTCAAAAATCAATTAGTATAATCTATCATATTGACAGGTTAAAGAAGAAAAATCACACAATCATATCAATAAATGCAGAAAAAGCATTTGACAAAATCCAACACTTATTTGTGATAAAAACTCTCAAGAAACTAGGAACAAAGGAGAATTTTTTCTACTTGATAAAGCATATCTACAAAAACCCTACAACTAGTATTATGGTAACGGTGAGAAACTTGAAGCATTCCCACTAAGATTAGGAACAAAGGAAGGATGTCCCGTCTTATTACTGCTTTTCAACATCATACTAGAAGTCTTAGATAATCCAGTAAGAGAAGAATAAGAAGTTATACAGATTAGAAAGGAAGAAATAGAACTTTGTTCATAGATGACATGACGATCTATGTAGAAAACCAAATGAATCAACAAGAACAAAAAAACCCTCCTAGATTTATAGTTACAGTGCAGAATATAAGATTAATATACAGAAGTCCATCATTTCACCATTCACCATCAAATAACAACTGAAATTTGCAATTAAAAACACAATACCATTCACATAAGCTCCCCCTCCAAAAAATGAAATCATTAGGTATCAATCTAACAAAATATGTACAAGGGCTATATGAGAAAAATTATAGAGTTCTGATTAAAAGTTACCAAAGAAAATTAATTGAATGGAGAGATATCCCACGGTCATGGGTAAGAAGACTCAATATTGTCAAGATGTCAGTTCTTCCCAAGTTGTTCTACAGAATCCATGGAATTGCAGTGAAAATCTTGTCATTAAGTTACAGTAATCAAACAGTGTGGCATTGGTGAAAGAACAGACAGACAGATCATGTAACAGAACAGAAAACACAGAAATAGACTTCTAGAAATGTAGCTAATTAATCTCCAACATGGGAGCTAAGGCAATACAACAGAGCAAAGACAGTCTACTCAACAAATGGTACTGGAACAAATGGATCTCCACGGAAAAAAAAGTAACCTAGACACAGATCTTACTGTTTTCAAAAATTAGCTCAAAATGATCATTGAGCTAATGATAAAACACAAAACTGTCAAACTCCCAGGCTTAGTGTAAACCTAGATGAACTTGGGTATGACTATGACTTTGCAGATACAACCTCAAAGGCATGATCCATGAAAGAAGTAATAAGCAGGACCTTATTAAAATTAAAGACTTTATGAAAGGCAGTGTCAAGGGAATGATAAGAAAGGTCACAGACTGGGAGAAAGTATCTGCAAAAGACACACCTGATAAAAGACTGTCATCCGAAGTATACAAAGAACTCTTAAAAGTGAGCAATAAGGGGGTGCCGGGGTGGCTCAGTAGGTTAAGCTTCTGCCTTCGGCTCAGGTCATGATCTCAGGGTCCTGGGATTGAGCCCCGCATCAGGCTCTCTACTGAGCGGGGAGTCTGCTTCCCCCTCTCTCTTTCTGCCTGCCTCTGTGCCTACTTGTGATCTCTCTCTCTCTGTCAAATAAATAAATAAAATCTTAAAAAAAAAAAGTTAGCAATAAGAAAATGGACAACCAGATTTTAAAAACAAAGAAAGGGCCTGAACAGACACCCCACCAAAGAATATATACATACATAGATGGCAATAATATGGAAAGTATGTGGAAAAAAATGATATATATATATACATCTCTATATATATGTATATATGTATATGTTATACATATATAATATATAGAATGTAAATATGCATAGTATATATACATTTATATAATACATATTATATATGCATATATGAAAATAATATATGTATATAATAATACAGATATATGTAGATGGCAAGTAAGTACATGAAAAAATGTTATATATACATATATATGCATATATATTATAAACACATAATATATAGAAATGTGCATATATAATATGTAGAGAGATGTATATAATATATACAGATGGCAAGTAAGTGTATGAGAAAATGTCCGATGTCATATGTCAGTAGAGAATTGAATATTAAAAACAATGAAATAGCACTACACCTAGTAGAATGGCCAGAATCTTAAAATACCAGAACTACTGAATGCTGGTGAGAATATGGAACAAAGGGTATCTAATTCATGCCTTCTGTGAATACAAAATGGTATAGACACTTTGGAAGACAGTTTATCAGTTTCTTACAAAACTAAGCATGTACTTACCATATAATCACAATCTGACCTTCATACTCCTTCATATTTACTCCAGTGAACCAAAAACTATATCCACACAAAAACCTGAAACCAATGTTTACATCCATTTTGTTCATAACTACCAAAATTTGAAAGCAACTAGGATGTCCTTTAGTAGGTAAATGGAAAAATGGTGGTTCATCCAGACAACGGAATATTATTCAGCAATAAAAAGAAATAAAGTATCAAGCCATGCTAAGACAGAGGAATGTTAAATGCAGATTACTAAATCAAAAAAAGCCAATCTGATAAAGCTTCACACTACATTTCATAAAGGCTAAACTATGAAGACAGTAAAAAGATTAGTAAATGTCAAGGGTTAGTGGGGAGAGGGGCATGAAAATGTAGAGTAGAGAGGATCTTTAGGGCCGTGAAACTATTCTACATGGTACTATAATGGTGGGTACACGTCACTATACATTTGTCAAGACCCAAAGGATGTCAAACACCAAGAGTGAACTCTAATGGAAACTACAGACTTTGTGGGGTAATAGGTCAATCTAGGTTCATGGATGTTTAACAAGTGCACTCCTCTGATGTGGGAACTTGATAGCAAAGGGACACTACGCATGTGTGGGGACAGGGAGTTTATGGCAACTCTCTGTACTTTACACTCAATTTTGTTGTGAAACGGAAATTGCTCATAAAAATAAAGATAGCTAACTAAAACAAACAAAAAACTCAACTCTGACTCTCAAAATAAAGTGCTACACTTGGGACTACCAAAGTTACTCATGTAATCCTACAAAATGAGGAGGTATTAACATAAAAGATAAATACCCTGTTGTTTTAAGTGGATAGAAAAATTGATACTTCCAACTAAGTAGGAATTCCTAACGGTGGAAGAGTTCATAGATAGACATGGGTGGTAGTTTACAGCTGGTATTTTTGAAGTTATAACCAGTTTAAATTGGGACATTCAATAAAATGTATTCAGGTGTGACCCTTCAGTCACCTCTAACACATAAAAACATCCCCTCTAGAAGTTCATCTATTCATTGCACAAACATTGATTAAGTGGCTACTATGTACAAGACATTGCACAAGAGCTTCAGGGGATGAGTGAGCTGTAGAACCTTCTGATAAGGATTGTGGAAGCTAATAGGGAAATGTCACGTGTATAAGAAAAAAAACACATTTTGTAAGTCTAAATGTAAAGGAAAATAAAGTATATAGTAAAGGAAGCCAATGCTGAAGAAAAACTTCTGTCTGGGAAGGAGGTAGCATATGGACCGAGTCTTGAACGATGAAAAAATCACCAGGTGGAAATGGGAGGAGCGGGAGAATTCTACCAGAGGGAACAGCATGAAGTAAAGGGAGTGAGAAAGGGTCCTGTTTGAAGGGCTGGAGTTTGGCGGGGATGTGAGGTATGCAAATGAATGTAGGTAGAAGCCAGACTGTAGAATTGTAAATGACAGTTTAGACTAGATTTACTCATCACTGGGGAGGGAAGTTTTGAACAAAGTTAAGCAGAGGAGGATAATGACCTTTAAAAGATCGAATCAGGGGCTCCTGGGTGGCTCAGTGGGTTAAGCCTCTGCCTTCAGCTCAGGTCATGATCTCAGGGTCCTGGGATTGAGCCTGCTTCCCCTTCTCTGCCTGCTGCTCTGCCTACTTGTGATCTTTCTCTCTCTCTCTCTGTCAAATAAATAAATAAATAAATAAAATCTTTAAAAAAAAAAAAGATCTAATCAAAAGGACTTTGATGAGATAAGAGAAGAGGGAAGGAGGTGATAAAAACTATAGCCAAGCGTGCCCAGGAGAATTAATAATGCTTACTTAGAGAAAAGTCAGAAAACTCACGTCTGGACTTAAAAACGCAAAAGCTACAATACACAATAACATTAACTTAATGGCAATTCTGAGAGGAATGAATACTCCAAAGCTTGATAATCCAGTAACCTAGTATATTATATCACCTTAAGTGAGTTATGAGAGTTTATTTTCTGTAACAGAAACGAACTACAATTTAAGTAATTTATCATTTTCCGAAGTGTCTTTTAAATGCAGCGTATTTGGTATATCATACACTGCAATGCTCTTTCAAGGGAACTTTTTAAAATAAAGCACCACCAACTCCTCTGTATATGGAACACTGTTAAATTTCAGCTCTGCTTTGAGCATAATTAAGTACCCATAACACCATAAAACTTTTATTAAATTACGGTGTTGGGAAAGAAATGTAAATTTGTCTTCCAATATGATGTTGGCATTTCAACCTTTTTTTTTTTTTTTTCAGCCTGAATATCATTAATAGTGTAAGTTCAGGGAGTAAGTAAAACTGAAGTATTGGGTGGAATTCAAGGTGTCACGTAATCATAAATAGTATAATTCTATTCTTGGGTATTCTCCATCTCTCCTCCTCTACCTGTTTTCTTTCTTTCTTTTTTTTTTTTTTAAAGATTTTATTTATTTATTTGACACAGAGAGATTACAAGTAGGCAGAGAGGCAGGCAGAGAGAGAGAGGAGGAAGCAGGCTCCCCGCTGAGCAGAGAGCCCGATGCAGGACTCGATCCCAGGACCCTGGGATCATGACCTGAGCCGAAGGCAGCGGCTTAACCCACTGAGCCACCCAGGTGCCCCCTCTACCTGTTTTCTAAATAACCATCATTGATATAGCTGATGATTATAAAACAAACAGTAAGACAGGGTTAAAATGCAAAGCATCCTCTATAAATGAGTTTTATCTTTTGTCATAATATATGGAGGACATAAAAGGAAGTACCTGTCAATTGTTCATGCTACAAATTATTAAAAAATAACACACTACAAACAGAAGATAACCATTCGAGCTCAAAAGCACAAAGGAAATGCTGCAAAGAGAATAAAAATGTCTCCTAACACAGAGAGAGAATAGAGGAATCTATTTACACTTTAAATGAATTGAAGAAATTAAAATATTCACTCTTTTATTTGCAATATGGAAGGGACATGGGTAAAAATCCAAGAATTCTGTTATTCGCAGGGCATGGTTAACTACTCTGAATTTAAAAAAAAAAAAATGTTTTGAGAATGTCCTACCTGAAAAGAGAAATCTCTCTCTGTTAGGAAAGAGGAAACTGCTTTCATTTCATAAAATCCACACTGCCCCAATATAAAAAGCTGCCAATGTAAATATGTTCAGGGACAATATCTGTCTAGAATATGTGATGAGCAAGCATAAGTTTCTCTCACCTTATCTGGGTCCCCTAGAGATCTGACCCAAAGGGAATGTGGATGGAGATTTCCATTTTGTTTCACATCAGGGTCTCCCGAGAAGCAAAGGCCTGGAAAACCATAGCCACAATATCCAAGGCATGATTCAAGTTGATGTCCTAGTAAAGGAAATGTATACTCCCAAGCCTTTTTTTTTTTTCCCCAACCCACCATTCACTCCAAATGATAAAATCACAGCCTCAAGGAAAATCACACCTTTAAAAAAAATTGTTTGTGTTGGCTGTTCTCTTAGAGAAGTCGAGTTTTCCTGGAAAGTTAACATTCCTTGTCAGAGAGAAAATAAAAATAAATGTGGCACAGGCAAAGATGACATTTGAATCCAAACAAAAGTTTGCCTTTTTCTTTTTTTTTTTTCCTTTTCTCCTGATCATACACTGATGTGCTAAGGAAAACAGTCCCAATATAGCTTCCCATAAGCCCTTCGGAGCGGTTCACAGATATAGTCTCTCCTAGGGAGGTTCACTTGCAAACCCTTGTCAAAAAAGGAACAAATATGCCATGTGAAAACTGTGCATTGGTTAGAGGAAATGGATCAACACAGAGGCCACAGGGGAAAAAGTGCCAGTGGCTTATTTATTGAATGATTCAATGTTTTAGACAAGGAAAGATTGAAGTATGTCTCATGAGCTGAAACCTCCTTCAGGCTGACAAACTCTCACCTACAGAACTTAAAAACATTACTATATGATACATTACATTCAGAGTCTAATTATAAGCATCTTTGCTAACCCCTGGCCAATTAATACTAAGACTGGTTATTCCAGCAGCATCAGTCCACCTCGCTTCTTGCATTTACACTGTACCTGGACAATGTATAATATTCACTAAGGGCAGTGACACTGAACACTTGGACAGAATATAAGAGGAGCCTCCAATATTCTTGTGCTATATTCTGAGCAGCCTCCCCTTGCCACTGGATTCCTGCACTGACCTCAATAATATGTCTTCCAAATGGCAGTACTGCCTTATTCTCATCCATTGTCTACTCTCCTTCTGCTTAAATTCTTTAATGATTCTACCATGAGCACAGAATGAAAGCAAAACTCCCTACCGTAAGGTTGTTCAAGGTATGGTGCCTGTCTTCTGGAATCTTCTCTCTACCAGCTCATACCCTCAAACTCCATGTCCCAGGCATGGAAGCTTCAAATTTCCCATGTCATTTCACCTTTGTCTCCGGGTGTTTATGGCATGCTATCCCCTCAGCCTGAATACTCTCCTCCCCCATCACCCCAATTTGGCCCTCGTGACCTGACAACTTTAATTCATTCCCATTTCATCCTATGCTTACTATTATTTTTATACCATAGACTGAAATAATTTGTCCATTATCTCTCTTATGAAGACTAACAATTGTTGAAGACTACCTAGCGTAGTATCCAGCATACAGAGAGACTGACAAAAATACTTTGAATGAATAAGTGACTGAAAAATAAGTCATCAGCTCCTTGGTTAAATCAAATTGTTACAAAAACATTCAGTATGTTGAAATCTGAACTTGTGCAGACATGACAAAACCAGGGGTAATTATCATATGCCCTTGGGCTTAATAAACACTCAGTAAATACTAGTAGCCATCATTATCATTTATATTACAAAAGCACTTATGTTTTAGAAAGTTCTTCACAAGTCTTATTTCGTTTCTACTGCAAACTCATATAGATTAACACTTAAAACTTATTAAAATAAGGGAGACTGGATGGTTCAGTCAGTTAAGCATACAACTCTTGATTTCAACTCAGGTCATGATCTCAGGGTTCTGAGATTGAGCCCCATGTAGGGCTCCGCGGTGGGCATGGAGCCTGCTTGATATTCTCTTTCCCTTTCCCTCTATCCTTCCCACCTTCCCTCTCTCTAAAAAACAATACAAAATAGAATTTGTTAAGATAAGTATAGTGTGATGTACATACATTTTTTTTGCAAAACCAGCTTTATTTAAATGAAGGAAATCTGTAAGGACAAGAGGACTCTCAATTAACAAATCATATGGTCACATATGATTGTAACAAAAAATAACTATCATTAAAAGAACTCACCTATAACTCTATCTATGTAGAGAACAGGAAATTTGAGGACAAAAGGCAATGATGAAAACTCCCAAATGCTCCACAAATAACTTAATCCTTCTGGTATACATACATGTGGCTTGCATGTCATTTTAATAAAAGAACCTAGAGGGCACTGATTTGCCATATTTTTCTGGATCTGTGTAGCAAGCACTGCACATGTGTGGGTATTACTTGTGGGTAAGCACTATTTACTCTACAAATAAATTACTATGTAGCTTACATTGTTAGGGTCGCATGATAGCCCTATAGCTAAAAAGACTGAAATAACCATGCATTTATCTTGTCACTACAGGTACTTACAGTGTAATTACAAGGTCAACAGTTACTATGTAATTACGTAGTTTCAACATTGTGGTTCTTTAAAAAAAAAAAAAAAGTACACTGTTCTCCCAGTACCTGCTGAGAACCTCTATCTCTGCTCCACCATCCTCACTTGCAAATTTTAAATAGCCACAAATAACAGTTTTAAAGAAAAACAAATCCAAGCATCTTTACTGGAATAATAGCTGTCTTAAAATTATTATAGAATGGTATCACTGAGACCTCAGATATCTTCTGGTCCAAGACACTCATTTCCTAGAAGGATTTTTTTTTAACTTCTTATCCTTTCTTATCCTAATTTAGAAAGCAATTCAAGATTAAAAAAAAATACCACAAATAAGAATTTTTGTTTAGCAGCCACAATTTCATAATAGTTGCTTACGTATACATAATAATGAGATGTGGCACGCTTTCCAAAAGGTCAATTTCCTGTCTTAAACTTAAAAGAAAATAGTATTCAATCTTATAATACATCCCTCCTAAAATTTCATTCTTCTGCAGTTCAGATCCTAAGTTCATTTCTGTGGTCTGATTAATATTGGTATCAGATTTGCATATGATTTTGTGGCTGGTCCTATGTACACGTGGTGTGGTGTGACTTTTCCAATGTATGGTGATTCATCAATGCCTTAGAAAACCCTTCAAATTCTTCCCCCAACTCTTTATTCATGGAAGCAGAAGGACACTGCTTTGATAGTCAATATTTGAACAACTCATTCCAAATTTATTATAGGTTACTATCATACAGAGAATAATAAAGAATTTTTTAAATTACTTTAGCTAATAAGAATGGGCTGATAGATATTCCATCAATGTTATGATTCCCTTGGATGGAGAAATGCTAAATGCTAACCCAAACAGATTTTAAAACCATAATTACTTGGTAAACAAGGGAATCATAGCCAAATAATTATTCATGAATACAGATTAAATTCATCTAGATTTTTAAAAATTTCTTCTTGAATTCTTCTATCTGTGGCAAAGCCATGGAGCACAACATCGTCAGAGTGGCATTGTTTCTTCAATATGTTCTACACAAGAAGAACAAGCTGTATACAGGTTTTCGCTCTAGTGTCTTCTATCTCTCTTCAGTGATGAGACACAGGTAAGTCATCCAACGTTAGTGTGTGTGCATCATATTAAGAGGATTCTTGTTTCCTGATACAGTGATTCTTTGGAAAGTAGAATCCAGACAATCACTGCAAGGAACAGCACCACACAATTAGTTCTCACAACTAAGAACTTAACTGTAATGAGAAACCACAACAAAGAAAGCACTCTCTATATAGACAAATGGGGGTATCCGGCTCAGAAGAGAATTTCAGGATATGAGACTGTCAGAATCTCAGGAGAAAAATGTAAACGGCTTTCTCTCATCACCTAATAAAACTAAGTTCACTTAAATAGTTGTGGGATTTACCTTCCTAATACCTACTAATAATTGATTTGCATACAAAGAGTTTCTTCTTTTCAATAATTCTAAAACTAATTTGAACTCTTCTTTGTAAGTCTCACATTATAAATTAAGAAAGTAAAATAAGGCATCTCAAGGAGACATTAGAGGTCGAAAAACTCAAGGTACAGATGAATACCTATAGTAGGATGCTTTTATATTAAAGAAATAAAGTGATTAAATATATACCAAATTAGGTAGAGAAGCTGAGAGGGGATCCGGGTGGGGGATGAGGGTCAAAGATGACTTTAGTCTTATCTGTGATGTTCCAATATTATTTACAGGAAGAACATTCAGATGTTAAATATATAAATAAGAATACAGAAGAGAGTAAATAAAGCAAACTACAATAGAGCACTCACAGAAAAGAAAAAAAACCAAAAACAAAAACCAGTATTAGTCCATTAGTCTAGAACACAGTTTTCTGCTTTGGTGGCAAGAGGTCTACCAACACAGTTTGTTGGAAATCAAAGGGTAGACAGAGGGGGCATTTTTCAGCCTGCTTAGTATAGAGAAGCATGGAGAAAACTATAAATAAGGACACTCATACTGACCTTGTAGTTGCTAGAAGTGAGAAAAATGTATATGATTAGTAGCATACTGACCCATAGGATCTGAACAAGAAATGATTCACACTGTATTTATTCCACACTTTAAGTAAGCATGCATGTCAATGCCTGCTCTCATTCCATTTTTGGTAGTAATTTTCAGTAAGTAAGAAGCACTGTACCTTTAAGTTTTAAATATAAAAAATGACACTTATTAACCTTTAAAATGGTGCCATTTAATCAAAGCAAGTAGATCTTTAATGGGTTTTAAATGGACTAATAAATCACATGATTTTTTTTTTCACCATGGAAATAAACGAAATGTTTGAAAAAAAAAAGTTTCATTATACCTCTTGGAGTGTTTGCGTGTGAGAGAATGGGCAGGTGGAGAGTCCGTATATGGTTATTCTCCATGTGAATCCGACTTCGAAGGTGACTGCCTTCCCGTTTTTCTAGTAAGTTCTTTATTTGTTATCTTTTTGCTCTCTGTGCCCATGAGCAAGACTTTAAGAGGCATTACTGATACGTTCTAAGGAAAATATTTTGTGACTGGAACTAAGAAAGGTATAGATGAGCATCAGGTCGAAGACAACTGATCTTTCCCTTTGGAAGAAGCTGATTAGAGAAGAGGAGTATGTTTTACTTTCTCCACTCAACCCCCAGCCATCACTAATTCTCCTCAGGCACAAATGAAAAACCAACTGTTAGTCTCAGAAAGTACAGACTGGACTCCTGATCTCCCATCTGCTTTCCTGCTGATGCAGCATTCTGTATGTTCCCTATGGATGAGCAGGTCTGTCTTAGCACTGCAATATATCCTCCACCTGGCTTAGAGTGGCTGCATGCAAATGAGTTGAATGAATGAACTGGATGAACTGGATAAAAAGTGACAGCTTGATAATGATAGACTAGCTGTGCTTTCCCTTTGAACCAGGTACAAACTTAGGTATAGAAGAACAAGATGCCATTCATAATAAATTGATGTTCAATTCTAAATAGCCACCAAATGATTGGGCCAAGTGAGTGCCAGAGCTGGGCTACAAGCTGGAGGAAGGAACAAGGAAATGCAGAGAAGCTGCACCTATAGAAGGGAATTTTTAAAATGAGGCAAAAGGTAAGAATAAAAGAGTCTTTTAGCCAGCCTTAATAACAGCTACCACTTTTAAGCACTTAAAATTTGTTAGGTACTAAGCTGAAAATTTATAGGCATTATCTCATTTAATTCATATAACTCAGTAAGTTTTAGATAATGAATGTCACAATTTTACAGATGAGAAAACTGAAGATTGGAGAGATCTTCAAGGACACACCTGACAAGGTAAGTCAGGATTTATATTCAGAATAATGCAATTTTGGAAGGTTCTTCCATGTCACTTCTTCCCCCATCAAACAAGTCTATAGCCATACTATCTTGTCTGAGGTCTGTAAGTGTGCCTCTCCCTTTCCCTCATTGAAGGCAGTGTGCATCTGTGGCGTTGAATGCACGGCATCCAGCAATGTTCTCCCTGAACTAGGCTCACCTACAGGTTGAGCCTCTCCCGTTCTCTCATCTTCTCCCCCATCAGTCTCTAAAATGGCTCAGATCTGCCTCTTTGCCCCAACCTCATTCCTTGACTCCTGCATTTTCTCTGAACACCAACCGCTTTGCACTGAAATAACTGTCTGAGCTCATTTTGCCCTTCTGCTTTCTTGCCTCTGGACTAGATCTCTGCCGCATCTTGCCAGGACTGCCTCTGCTGAAGTCACCAGTATTCCATCAATAGACAAGACAGATGGATACTTTTGGACATTCATCTCACCATAACCTGAGGCTTCTGACTCTAAGGACTGCTCCTTGAAACATGATGCCCTTATCTTCTGAACTATCAGCCTGCTGGCTCCCCATTCCTTTGCAGGTTTTTTCACCAATGGTTCTTCCCTTAAATTTGTCAGAAACGGTGGTGGCACTCCAGTTCCTTCTTTTCTGAGACTTGTCTGGCACTATCTGGATCCTGGTGAGCTCTCACAGACTTAATATTGTATCATCTGAGGCTCCCTTTACCTCATCACTGTATCTATTTCTCATCTGAAAACCAGAGTTGTGGATCCCATTAGGTTTTAGATACAATGACTTCATGATTACATGCTGTAACCTTAAACTCAACATACTGGAAACAGAGCTCACTGTGTCCATACCACACTTCCCCTCGACTTTTCATCTGTATCCATTCACGGAAGCCCAAATCCTGGATATCATTATTGACACTTCAATCTTTGTGACAGCCTGTTTTTCCTCTTTGAAATAGTTCCTCAGTCTACCAAACTGTCTCTCATAAACTGTCTCACTTTGTTGTTACACAAGACCTTGTCACTTTTGCCTAGACCAAAGATATGGTCTACGTCCTTGGACTCCAGTACCATTCCTGTCTTGCCCCTTTTAACCAGTCCCCTTTTAAATGCTCCTCAGTTTTCTAGGAACAGTAATTCTAAAACACAGATCAGATCATTCTTTGTCTGCATAGGCTTTATACCTGCATAGGATTTGGCTGTTGTCTCCCTCTTTAACCCCATCTGCTATCATATGTACCGCTGTTCTCATATTTCCTGCATAAATGAACATTCTGAGCAAGCTGTAATTTTTCACATTCCTAGATATTTGCACACTCAGTTTTTTCTTTGTCCACCTTGAATGATGTTTTTTTTTTTTTTTGCCAGTAAAACACATATTTTCTCTTCACCATCTCAAACAAAGAAGAATTACCTTTTTAAAAAAATTTATTTATTTATTTGACACAAAAAGAGAGAGAGAGAGAGTACATGCAGGGGCAGTGGCAGGGAGAGGGAAAAGCAGACTCCTGCTGAGCAGGGAACCCGACTTAGGGCTCTATCTCAGGACCCTGGGATCATGATCTGAGCCAAAGACAGCCACTCAACAAACTGAGCCACCTGGGTGCCCCAAGAATTACCTTCTTGAAGCAGTTTTTAATCTTTCCTAGAGGTGAGCTTCCTTCCCTTGAGTGCATGCACAAATGGCATGAAGCATCTAGCATTGAGACTTAATACTAAATTGTTGGTTTTATTTTTACCTGAGTCTATCTACCTCACTAGACTTTAAGATCAAAAGCTACTTTTCAATCATTTTGGTATCTCTCTAGTCATAGCACAAGGCCTTCCACACACTAGATGCTTAGTAAATGACTGTCAAACCCAACTTGACATTTGATGGACCAAAACCTTCAGTTTTCAGCTCAGGCAAATGAACAAGCAACCTCAATTATTTTGAAAATAATCAGTATGCCTTAGAAGCAATTTAGCCATCGAACAAATGACATTTACTTTGGAGATCAGCAAATTGGAAGTCAGAAATGCATTGTTCCAGAGCTTGTGGTGTCAATGGCGAGCTGTAAATCCTTGGGCAAATCATCTCATCTCTTCTTTGTTTAGCATTCCATCTGTAAAGCGAGGTGAACAGGATACTTTTTAAAACCTCTCTAGCTCTCTAGTATCTGTTTTGTTATATGAGGTCATAACCAACAACACAGGGTGACCATTCAAAGAAAAGGACTGAATTGATCTTCAAAAAAAAATGAAAAATGAAAAAAGCCCTATTTATTATAAACAACCAAAGATAATTGTCGAGTAAAAAGACATAACAAATTCTAACCATCTTCTCAAAAGCAAGTATATAACTGAATCTTTTCATTCTTAGCTCCAAAAAAATCCCCATAAAACCGTCCTGGAAAACAGTCATTTGACTAGGAAATGTGAAGAAATGTAGGTTTTAATAGATGCATCAAAGACATCTTTCTATCTTTTCCCTCATATTTTCAAATCAAATACATAATCCTATTATCATTCGCAGCTTTACATTTCCCCTCAAAATATCAAATTTTTCTTTGATTCCACAGTTCCTTAATATTTATATGCCTTTCAAGTTGGTATAGTTTACTGAGAAAAGAACATAGCTCAGTCACATCTATTAAATATTAAGTATTTTGCTGCAAAAGCAGATACAGGTACACAGACGTGTGATCACAGCCTCTAGAGATACAAACATGATGCTTTTCCCCCCACTTGGTTTTAATGAGGGGGGAAAATGCGTGCTAAAAGAAAACTTGCTTAAGTAACATGGTGAGCAATAAGGTGGTGTTAAAATAAAATGTGTTTGAAGTTGCATACTACATCCAAAGGAACACCACCATAATTCATAGTGATTAATGTTAATGTCAAAATATTAAAGAAAGTAATAATGATTTGTATCTTCATGTAATGGGCTATCCTTTCTTTGATCTTTTATTCCCTTTGATCAATGAAATTAACGGACAATAAATTTCAAACCAATAAAAGGGAATTCGTCTTCACCCTGCACATGGGTCAGCCTGTGGGAATAACTGCCACAGGAGGTCAGAGAGACAAATGCTAAGGCTGGTGTTAAAAAAAGATCAGATAATTTTATGACCATTAATAACATTTGCGGTGCGGCAAGCTCACACACAGATAAGAATAATCCAGTCATCCTTTTGGGCTCAGACTAATTACCTCTTGGTCACAAAGACACCGCTGGACCAGCACACAGCATGGGCCAT